>NC_060124.1:483774177-484077207 GCF_021461395.2 Schistocerca americana | reverse complement strand
ACTTCCTACTGTTTAATTTTTTGAACGAAAAAGGTATGCAGGAACGAAAATTAGAACATCCGGAATGAAGTTCAGTCTTCGCATTTTAAGTTGGCGTTGAAAGGTAACTTCTTTCTGATTTGATGGGGAGACATTCAAAAAGATAATTGCGTTGTAGAAGAGACACATTCTGACAATGACAGGCCCGTTCCCTAAGTTCACAGGTGGCGTTACCGAAAATGCGAGTTTTTAAAACTTCATTACGTCCTAAAAAGAAATACAAAGCTAGCTTTATGAAGGGTCTGAGAACACTGTCAATCTTACATCTGTTTCCATGCTATTTTCGAGACCGTTTGCAGTTTCAGTTGCAAGCACCCCTGTGCATGTGCAGTTGAAACTGATTGACCTGCACGGTAATTCCCATAATGAGAAATCTCTTTTACGTTAAAACTGTCCAGGACGTCTCAGGTAGAGTTTTTAAGGGTCAATAACGAGTTTACAAAAGCGCTAATCATTTCAGTCTCATATTTGTGTTTTTGGATTACGAAACTAAATAAGTCACGATTATGTGGCAACTTGAGTGCGAAACACTGTGATACTGTGTGCGTCTGTCCGTATGCCGACAATTTGTACCAGATAAAAATTATATTATGTATTCAGCTTGCCAAAAATAATACAATAACACAAAAAATTGTTTTGTTTTGTTCGTGACCTATGTTGTTGAGAAAAGTGAAATACGAAACCAAGTCGCATGCAGCGAAACTGCACTGCCATTTAAATGTAGCTCGTTCACGGTTTTCCCCTCCTTCCCCTCCTCGTGCTCAGACAGCGTGGCGTGGCGATGGAGGAAATGTAAGGTGAGGCCGAATGCTTCGGCACTCGTCAGGGCATGGCCCACAAGCCGATATCCTGGCCGCCCCTGATTTAGGATGTACTACACAAGCCATCTGGGGGCGAGATAAACAAGTTCGTAGCGGCTCTGCCGCGCGTATGTCAACACTCCATCTTGCTGATGTGCAACAGCCTGGTGAGAATCAGGTTCCCCACAAATTTGCGTGGATGATACGAGAATTTTAACCACTTGTATTTTATCATTTGTGTGAGTTTTATCAAGATATGTGTCTGTGGGTAGTGCCTTTTATGGTTTGACTTAATGTAATGTAATGTAACAAGTTCCAGAAAGTACGTGGAATATTGTATATTATATACAAACATCATATGAATTGCAATTTTCCTCCATTCCGCTGGACTGTAAGGCGTACCCAGGAGCAGATATAGACTCAGATCACAATATAGTAGTGATGAAGAGTAGGCTGAAGTTCAGGACATTAGTGAGGAAGAAGCAATACGGAAAGAAGTGGGATGCGGAAGTACTAAGGAATGACGAGATACGTTTGAAGTTCTCTAACGTTATAGATACAGCAATAAGGAATAGCGCAGTAGGCAGTACTGTTGAAGAGGAATGAACATCTCAAAAGGGCCATCACAGAAGTTGGGAAGGAAAACATAGGTACAAAGAAGGTAGCTGCGAAGAAACCATGGGTGACAAAAGAAATACTTCAGTTGATTGATGAAAGGAGGAAGTACAAACATGTCTCGGGAAAATCAGGAATACAGAAATTCAAGTCGCTGAGGAATGAAATAAATAGGAAGTGCAGGGAAGCTAAGACGAAATGGCTGCAGGAAAAATGTGAAGACATCGAAAAAGATATGATTGTCGGAAGGACAGACTCAGCATACAGGAAAGTCAAAACAACCTTTGGTGTCATTAAAAGCCGGCCGAAGTGGCCGTGCGGTTAAAGGCGCTGCAGTCTGGAACCGCAAGACCGCTACGGTCGCAGGTTCGAATCCTGCCTCGGGCATGGATGTTTGTGATGTCCTTAGGTTAGTTAGGTTTAACTAGTTCTAAGTTCTAGGGGACTAATGACCTCAGCAGTTGAGTCCCATAGTGCTCAGAGCCATTTGAACCATTTTTTTGTCATTAAAAGCAACGGTGGTAACATTAAGAGTGCAACGGGAATTCCACTGTTCAATGCAGAGGAGAGAGCAGATAGGTGGAAAGAATACATTGAAAGCCTCTATGAGGGTGAAGATTTGTCTGATGTGCTAGAAGAAGAAATAGGAGTCGATTTAGAAGAGATAGGGGATCCAGTATTAGAATTGGAATTTAAAAGAGCTTTGGAGGAGTTACGGTCAAATAAGGCAGAAGGCATAGATAACATTCCATCAGATTTCTAACATCATTGGGGGAAGTGGCAACAAAACGACTAATCACGTTGGTATGTAGAATATATGAGTCTGGCGACGTACCATCTGACTTTCGGAAAAGCATCATCCACACAATTCCGAAGACGGCAAGAGCTGACAAGTGCGAGAATTATCGCACAATCAGCTTAGCAGCTCATGCATCGAAGCTGCTTACAAGAATAATATACAGAAGAATGGAAAAGAAAATTGAGAATGCGCTAGGTGACGATCAGTTTGGCTTTAGGAAAAGTAAAGGGACGAGAGAGGCAATTCTCACGTTACGGATAATAATGGAAGCAAGGCTAAAGAAAAATCAAGACACTTTCATAGGATTTGTCGACCTGGAAAAAGCGTTCGACAGTATAAAATGGTGCAAGCTGTTCGAGATTCTGAAAAACGTAGGGGTAAGCTATAGGGAGAGACGGTTCATATACAATATGTACAACAACCAAGAGGGAATAATAAGAGTGGACGATCAAGAACGGAGTGCTCGTATTAAGAAGGGTGTAAGACAAGGCTGTAGCCTTTCGCCCCTACTCTTCAATCTGTACATCGAGGAAGCAATGATTGAAATAAAAGATAGGTTCAGGAGTGGAATTAAAATACAACGTGAAAGGATATCAATGATACGATTCGCTGATGACATTGCTATCCTGAGTGAAAGTGAAGAAGAATTAAATGATCTGCTGAACGGAATGAACAGTCTAATGAGTACACAGTACGGTTTGAGAGTAAACCGGAGAAAGACGAAGGTAATGAGAAGTAGTAGAAATGAGAACAGCGAGAAACTTAACATCAGGATTGATGGTCACGAAGTCATTGAAGTTAAGGAATTCTGCTACCTAGGCAGTAAAATAACCAATGACGGACGGAGCAAGGAGGACATCAAAAGCCGACTCGCTATGGCAAAAAAGGCGTTTCTGGCCAAGAGAAGTCTACTAATATCAAATACCGGGCTTAATTTGAGGAAGAAATTTCTGAGGATGTACGTCTGGAGTACAGCATTGTATGGTAGTGAAACATGGACTGTGGGAAAACCGGAACAGAAGAGAATCGAAGCATTTGAGATGTGGTGCTATAGACGAATGTTGAAAATTAGGTGGACTGATAAGGTAAGGAATGAAGAGGTTCTACGCAGAATCGGAGAGGAAAGGAATATGTGGAAAACACTGATAGGAGAAGGGACAGGATGATAGGACATCTGCTAAGACATGAGGGAATGACTTCCATGTTACTAGAGGGAGTTGTAGAGGGCAAAAACTGTAGAGAAAGACAGAGATTGGAATACGTCAAGCAAATAATTGAGGATGTAGGTTGCAAGTGCTATTCTGAGACGAAGAGGTTAGCACAGGAAAGGAATTCGTGGCGGGCCGCAGCATACCAGTCAGTAGACTGATGACCAAAAAAAAAAAAAGTCTAGGGGACTGATGGATGACCTCAGATGATAAGTCCCATAGTGCTGAGGGCCATTTGAACCAATCATAATGGTCCACTCTCGCGTCAGGGACAAACCTGTGACGTGATACGATTGGTGTTATAGGACGCTTAAGGGCGGACAGGTAAGCTAGTGCTTTCTTAGTTTAATTACTATGAACTGATCGTCATGTTTATTGTTAACTTAGTATTACATTTTTTCATCGTCTACTTATTTCTGACACAACAATAACAAATTTTTGTGTGTTAATCGAGGTTACAAAACTGATCACAAGTAAGTCCGTCAGTAAGAAAGAAATCAGAAATAAGAATGCACTACCCCAGTACTACAGCAATAGCATCAGTGATAGACATGACGAAGTATCACATTCTCAGCTTATGAATCCGTGATGGTAGTCAGCTTAGTCGCAAAACGTTTTTTCCTTGTTGTTCCGACTTCGTATCATTTTCCAATTTCCTTTTCACTTTCGACCATTTCCTTGCCAATCTTGACGACAGTGTTTCTGTTTACAATCTGGATTGCAGAATTTCTTTCGATCAGCTCTTAAGGGATACAAAAATGGTTCAAATGGCTCTAAGCAGTATAGGACTTAACATTTGAGGTCATCAGTCCCCTAGACTTAGAATTGCGTAAACCTAACTAACCTAAGGACATCGCATACATCAATGCCCGATGCAGGATTCGAACCTGCGAACGTAGCAGCCGTGTGGTTCCGGACTGAAGCGCCTAGAACCGCTCGGCCAAAGCGGCCGGCTCTTAAGGGATACAGGCAGTCCAAGATATAGTTCCCTTTTTTTCTCAAAGTAGTAACGTAATGTGCATACTGATTTTCTCGCCTGTTCCAGAGAGCGATGTTAAACTTTCCAACTCATGACATTTGACGAACTTGTTTTTGACAACGTTCAGTATCATACAACACAGAAAAAGAAATAAAAGTGACAGCAGATTGAACTCTCGCATCTGTAAGAAATGGAAACAAACAAAATTACAATGCACATCGAATAATGCTACAGGATAACAAGCTACCTGAAAATGACTTCTTGTTCTAGTGGGAAGCGTTGTAGTGTTGGGGGTGTAGGTTTGGCTCCCACGTGTGGTTCCTGAGGCTATGCATCAGGTCTAGTGGTAGTTGAATGGACGCCGTGCCTCGTGCGTGAGCTTCTCTCCACTACTTCCTTTGCAGCTGTTAACCCTAAAGTAATTTTTAACGGAGCATAGTATTGCTCCCCTCACTAGCGGCCTTATTACGGTATGTTCACCCAGTCTATCTAGCGAACCTGCATATCCTGACGACCTCTAACGGCACTGTACTACTGTACGCCTAGTACAACTTGTAGCTTCCACTTCCTCGTCACTGTTCGGCGGACATCTCAGTCGCTCATCGATGGAGACACAAACAGGTGTAAAGCCATAAAAGCAATCTTGGAATAAACCAGTCACCTTGTGGTTTTCCATATAATGTTCTAGGCAGTGATTTAGTACAGGGTTATTCATAAGTACATCTGGAGTTTCAGAAGATGATGGCGCGAAAATTGCAAGATATAGAGAAAACTGAAATATACCCGAGGATAGCCTTGGTCGATATCAGAGACTCTTTCATATTAAGTGGCAGTGGAGGCAGGAACACAAGATTTTCGACATAACCCCATAAGAAGAAATCACATGGAGTTAGATGACCGTGGAGGACACTGAAGAAGAGTAGTATCGTGATGGAAATCACTCCATATCGAACGCAGAAGCAGTTCGGCATTGAGGTAAACACGAACGTCTGAAAAAGAAAAGGGTGGTGGGGCACCCTCTTCTTGCAGGATAAAGTATCCACTGGTTCCGCAGTATCTGATGCTGTAAGGATTGATAAGAATACAGCAAAAAGTCGCAATCAAATTGGTTTCTTATTGTTCTTGCACATCCAGATTTCAGCTATAAATATCCATCTTCAATGTATTTGAGTGAGTAGTAACCCAAAATTTCCCAGTAGTACATGCCATCATAGAACTTTATTTGTGTATAGGCACGGGAAAACTGAGGTTGTTGTTTACAACAAGTACAGCACCCACAGTGTACGAACGGAGTCTGCAGTAATTGTTGTAAACAACCACCTCAGTTTCCCCCTGCCTGTACACCAATAAAGTCGTATTGTGAAATGTATTGCTGGGAGTTTTTCGGGTTAAAACTCACTCAGATACACTGAAGATGGCTATTCGTAGCTGAAATCTGGATATGCAAGAATAATAATAAGAAGCCAATGAGATTGCTATATTGTATCTCTCCTTACAATAACATACAGTTGCTGGGTACAACGGTTCTGCTTGGAGTGAAAGTTGGTGCAGCTAATACCTGAAACAATCCACAATTTCCTGGGCCATAAATCTAATGAAAGGCATTAACTATACGTGAATTAGTATTACATTCAACAATCTCGTGTGCATGTTCTGTGCACGAAACAAGCACTTTATGACGACTTACCGTTGCACAAACATGATACGCGGCTTCGTCACTACAAACCGACTCGTGTGAAAAAACATCAATCTCCAGTAGCCATTGCAAGTTACTGCGAAAATCAGAACGGAATGCTTTGTGGCAAGAAGATTTTGTCTGTGCTTGTAACAACTGCAGCCGGTATGTTTTTGCACGCGGACGTTTGTGTAGAAGGTGACAGACAGCTGACTGAAGTTTCTGCGTTTCTATCCTCAGACATGTCAGCGATTTCTTTTGACTACTGGCTGTGCCGTAGTTGTGTCCGGCTCTTCGAAAAGCACTCCAGGTGGAGTGCTCTCGCTTCGCGCCTAGTGTTTGCGGTGGCGCTTTCGGTTTGGCGCGCTGTTTGGATCGCTACCGCCCTCTGGCTGGAGGTGGAGCAAGTGTACGGTCGCGTGACGATCGACGAGTACGTACTGGGCGGTGACCGAGAGAGGCGGTGGCGCCAGCGGGGCCCTGCTGTTGGGTGTCGTCAACTGCCCGCTACGTGCTTTGGCCGACCTCTAGGCTCTCAGGGGCTAAGTCTGCCTTACCTGCATGTACGTGGCGTATGAAGCTTAGAAGCCGTGGTGCAGGAGATCAGCAGATCAGCGCGTGGGACCGTATGTCTTCCTTATCGGCCGTTGAAACCACTGGGAGCGGTTGGCTGGCTATCAAGTTCTAGTGAAGTGTATGAGTTTCTTCACCAGTGGGTTTGTTGGGGTCGTCCCACCACAGCTTTCGTTTGCCTGTCCGCGGGAATGTGGTAATTGCTTCTTGGTCGGGCCGTTTTCATTCACACCTCGGTTGGGTGATTTAGGGTCGGTGTCGCAGGTCTCTGTGGTTCGGAGTCTGTGCAGGCACCGCCCTTGCCACATCTTCTGGTTTCGAGTAACTCGGGGAGGTGGCGGCTTGTAACGGAAGTTTTGAGGCTGATCTGCTGTGGCCCTGTAGACCAGCAGTAACTATCCCACCTGTTGTGATTTGGGCCCCTTTACACGTGTCAGTCCCATACTGAGCTAAGGAAATTTTTTTTTTTTTGGGAACTGCGTTTAATGTGAAGGCTTGTGTGCTGGCTTATTCACATTTATCTTGTAACAAATATAAGTTATGTAACTGGCGAGAGACAAACATTTTTGCTTAGTACAAGCTAGCTACTTGAAGTTTTTTTTGGAACTGTTCCCTTATTGATATAACAAGTTTAAAATCTTCTTATTAACGTCAAACCTTGCAAAATCCTTTACATAGAGCTATTTTTAAAAGAGCTTTTGAACTGTTATCTCACGTTTAAAATCTTATTATTGGTAAGTTGTTAACGTCATACCTTGCAATCTCCTTTTCATGAAGAAAATTTGTCAGCTATTGGAAATTGTTTTTGAAATTGTTCTAGTAAAAAGGTGACAGACTTAAAAATTTATTATTGAGAAAGTTTAAAGAAAGGGGTATCTTTAGCAGTGTGTGTTATTTCACCAGCACCACCCGGCCCCTAGTTCCACGATAACGTTTTGGAATAACATGTGTACTTGAGTTGTTGTTTGTGAACCGCCTTAATTGACGGTTCACTGGCGAATCGTTCCCAGCCACGCAACATCTCTGCTGACGGTCCCAGAAGCCCTGTTTTCTTTGAGCTCCGTAAGTAGCAAGTCTTGCAGCATGTATTGTACCACCCATCGATTGTTTTGTCTGTTGGAATTTTTTATCTGGTATTTAGTACGAAATCATTGCTGAACCGTCACAACCGATTCACATTTAGTGAATTAGAGAACACAAAACACACGCGTCGCACTACTACATGCCATGTTCTGACATGGCTGCCTCCTAGCGGTGCGCTCTGGAACTACGCCACGACGCATACTACGAATCCAAGCCTGCAGACGTGCTCGTTCCTCTGCAATGTGTCGTTGTTGCTGAATGCCTCGCTGTTGTCTTCTGAAACCATGGGCATATTTATGAATAAACCTGTAGAAGGCTGACACTTCGGCCGTGTCGGCAGTATGCTTGCGGCAGGCACTATGTGGTAGATACCTGCAGGAATGTGTTCCTGGAGAGGGTGACGAGACTGCCAACCCTGATGCGCAGCGGGCGGGAGGCCTGAAGCATGAAGACCACCAGTGCGCGCCGGAAGCCTGGAACGGCCTCGGGCCAACCGCAGCTGGACGCCGACACCACCAGGCGCTCGCTCTGCAAACCCACCATCAGCAGCGCTTAGTTACCGTGTTCCTACCAACAGTCCTACACAGTCAATCAGCTACCTCCCTACCGAGCGAGGTGGCGCAGTGGTTAGACACTGGCATTCGGAAGGACGACGGTTCAATCCCGCGTCCGGCCATCCTGATTTAGGTTTTCCGTGATTTCCCTAAATCACTCCAGGCAAATGCCGGGATGGTTCCTCTGAAAGGGCACGGCCGACTTCCTTCCCCATCCTTCCCTAATCCGATGAGACCGATGACCAAGCTGTCTGGTCTTCCCCAAACCAACCAACCAGCTACCTCCCTCAGTAACCTGAACGCCTCCATCTGCTCGCTCCACGAATCCACCAACGGCGTCACTTTGCCATCAGACACCCAACAACGTTCGCACTCATTCAGTCTGTGCCACTGTAACGCAATCGCAGGAGACGGAGGAAATGAATGTTCGAACTAACGTCTGCCACACTATGTACAACGGGACGCAAAGTGATGCTATGTGTGATTTGCAGACAAAAGTCTATTGCGTCCTCGCCCCGCCCCCCCCCCCCCCCTTTTCTTCCTGTAACTGAATTGTAGCCAACTTTCTTACCTCGCGTCTCGTAGGCGTTTCTTCTCCGTCGATCGCGAACTCTAACGTTTGTGAAATAAACAGTGGGCAATAATGTGACAAGTGGGTAAGTTTAAATGTTGAGCATAATTTTTTAATATTTTGAGCTTTTCCTTATTACAGATGCTTATATCCAACATAATAATTTACTCGGGAATTACTATATACAAAATATACGTTCTTAAACTATATGTTCAAAATATTCCTCCAGGTGTTTCGATCTTGTGTGTCCTCTTCCTCTGTACCCATTCTCCTCACTGTGTGCTGTACATTTTGGAGCCAGGTGGTCATAGGTCGTCCTCTTCTTCTTCTCCCCTCCGGTTCCCACTCCAGTATCAATTTTGGTATTCTGGCTTCCTCCATTCGTCGTACATGCCCGTACCACTGTTATTTCTTCCTCTCCATTGCGTCATATAGTCTTGCTTTTATTTCCATTCTCCTTATTATTTCGGTGTTCCTTCTCTTTCCTGGAGAGTCTTACCGGTCTTCTCCAGAAGTCCATCTCTATAGTTTGTAATTTTTTAATGTACTTCCGGTTAATTGTCCAGGTCTCCGTTCCATACAGATTTGTATATAAGTTTTTAGTTCTGCTCATTACATGCCTGCTCCATAAGACTGAGTTAAGCATCCCAATGACCTTCCGTCCGCTACTAATTCTTTTATTGATTTCTGACTCTGATTTTCCGTCGATTTCTAAAACGAATCCCAAATAACAGAAAGTGTTTATCTTTTTGATTTTCTTTCCTTCAATGTATAGCTCATCTGTATCATTAGTCAAGTATTCTGTTTCTTGGTAATTAATCTTCAAACCCCAAATTTTGTATGCTACTGCTAGTTGATGGCACATACAGTTAGCATCCTCACCATCTTGTGCTATGTTAAGCATAATAAGAACCCAAAATATTAGGATGCTAACTGGTTTTGCTTCTTTCCACTAGTTGTAAAATTAGTAAAACGATTACTATAGCCAGTCTGTAGTTAATTCTCATAAAAAGTCATCAATAATTTATTCCCGACCGCAAAAGTCACAACAATACTTCACACAATTTTATAAGATCGCACACATACGTTTCCCGAGGCAGTTTTGCAATTAATTCCTTCTTTACGCGGAGTTGACTTCACACACTTGTTCGCGTGTTGCCTCCCTGGAAAATCAATCGCAGACTGCTTTGGATTAACACATCTCACAAGTACGTCGTCCAAAACAATTTTTGAACAAACTCTTCAGTACTTACATGAGATCGCATTTCATGCACGGATTCATGTTTTACCGTCTTGGAAACCGATCGTAGACTGTAAAGTCATCAGCACGGTTGAAGCTGTACATCGCCGGCCATGGGGGCCGAGCGGTTCTAGGCGCTCAGTCCGGAACCGCGCGACTGCTACGGTCGCAGGTTCTAATCTTGCTTCGGGCATGGATGTGTGTGATGTCCTTAGGTTACTTAGATTTAAGTAGTTCTAAGTTCTAGGGGACTGATGACCACAGCTGTTAAATCCCATAGTGCTCAGAGCTATTTCAACCATTTGAAGCTGCACATCAATATTTAAACAGTAAATATAAATAATAAAAAACTGGCTTCTCTACGTCCAGCGTGGTAGGCGAAGCCCCCCCCCCCCTCCTCTCTCTCTCTCTCTCTCTCTCTCTCTCTCTCTCTCTCTCTCTCTCTGTGCTCCAGTAACATTCGGCTCTTGCTCACTGGGCAGTTCTCACGCTATGTGGCCACCTGGCGCGCCGTTAAATGAATCTGCCTTTTGATCCCACCTACTCGCTAGTTTGCATTAAAACACAGCAACAAAGTTATAATAAATGTGTAAAGGGATCTAGCATAAACGCTACATCTCCGTCCACACGAATGTATTACAAGATTATCTTGTTTTGCAGAAATTGAAATTTTTAAAAATATTATAAAGAACTGCAGTCCTACTGGAACCTTAGCTGCACTTCAGATTTCCTTACTAATTTTTCTTTTCAGTATTTCAAATTTCCTTTAATTCCTAAAGTGCACGTCTTACTGTAGGAATGCAATAATTTCTGTATAATTTTTCATATAAAAATCTGACTCTACAGCTTTCTAATATTTACAGAGTTGTGTCAGTATAAACATTCTTTTAATAATAGTTTCAATAACAAATTCATTGAGCTTGTTAACAATGACAACACCACTCTTCCCGTTTTCTTTGGCGAATTGCAGAAACCAATATTAGGCTATTTTCCAGTTATCTTAGCAGTTTGCCTCCTGCACTCTCGGGGCACACTTATGAGTGTTTGTTCCTTTCCATTAGTAAGCAATGACACTAATTACAATTGTAATTATTATTTCCTAATGAACTAAATTATTATTAACAAGTTCTCAGTGCAAGTAACGTCATCAGCATGGTTGGAGCTGTATATTAATATTTAACTCTGTATATAAATAATAAAAGTTCCGCTTCTTGGCGCCCGGTGTGGTAGGTAAACCCCACTGTCTTTCTCTCCTCCAGTAAGGTATTGCTCTTGCTCGCCCAGCAGATCTCATGTTATGTGGCAGCATAGCGCGTCGTTCGATGAATCTGCCTTTTGCTCCTATCTACTCGCCAGCCTCTCGTAATAAAGCCTGCCGATATCGTGCATTAAAGCATAGTAACAAAATGTAGTAAACGTGGGCCGTCATGTGGCATAAACGCCGCACAACCTGACGTAAGCTGGACTCTGACACAGCCAACTACTCACTCTAAAAACCTTCCAGCAGTACCACTCTGCCATCAGGTTCCCAACACTAGTCACACAGGACCAGTCAGCTATCGTCTGTGGTAAGCTGGACTCCGACACCACCAACCACTAACTCAGCACCACTCTCCCATCAGCTGCTCAACATGAATCCCTCACTGACAGTTGGCTACCATCTCCAGTAACATGAATGATACGACCAGACACTCACCCTGCAAACCTACAAGCAGCACTACTCTGCCACCAGGTTCACAGCAACAATCCCAAACGCTCACTCAGCAATAAGCTCGATTCTAACGCCATCAACTGCTCCTTTTGAAAAAACTCCAGTATAACCATTCTGCTATCAGCTTCTCAACAACATGCACGAACAATCAGGTACCACCTTCAGTAAGATGGACTTTGGTAGCAGCAACTCCTCACGCTGTAAATCATTCAGCAGAACCACTGTCATCCGGTTACCAGTAACACTCCCACACAATCAGCAACTGCTTGCAGGACCTGGACTTTGGTCACAAATATCTGTTCACTCAACAATGACACCAGCATCGCCGTTCTGCTGTCAGCTTCTCAAAATACCAACCCCACACAGTCGGTTAGTCACCTCCTCTAGTCCCTGTCGCCATCAGGCGCGAAAAACAGATCTACTTGTACTCTGAACAATCGGCTATTGTACCTACTAAGCTTCATGCCAATACCACAGGCCACTAGCTCTGTGTACTCTCCAGAAGCACCAATTGTCACCAGGGGCTCAACAAAAATCCATGTCTGAATAACAACCAGTCGACTTTTCGTCTGACCGTTTGTTCATCGACTATCTTCCCTGCTTAGATTTGGATGTTGTTGGGAGTACAAGGAGGTACTTATAAATCCACTTTGGACCTTTGTGGAGATTCATGTCGTTTTAACTAAAACTAAAAATTGTTACATAACTCTGATCGTAGTGCTGAAAGATGCTTTGTTGTGGCCGAGCGGTTCTAGGCGCTTCAGTCCGGAACCACGCTGCTGCCACGGTCGCAGGTCGAATCCTGCCTCGGGCATGGATGTGTGTGATGTTCTTAGGTTAGTCAGGTTTAAGTAGTTCTAAGTCTAGGGGACTGATGACCTCAGATGTTAAGTCCCATAGTGCTTAGGGCCATTTGAACCACTTTTTAAATGATGCTTTTGTTTTCTGCTGCCAGACACTGCCATTTGTTATCCAAACGTCGTACATTCAATACATTCATACTTCATTAACTGACATTTATACGGCTGATGACGAAGATACAGTCTCCCAAAACACACAGTGGAAACGCATCTGTCTTTGTATGACAGTGTGTTTGTGCATGCTATGAGAGTTGCTTGTCACCCTAAAAAATCTCCAGTTGTCTATCTTTCTGCTAGCGCAGTGCTTATTTGGCTAGAAACTGCAAGACATATCTTGACGGGACGAGCGAGCTTTCACAGTCTTTGGCCAATAAGAATACTGGGTGGCGTATTTCGGTTTGGAAATCGTACGGCCACAGCACAAACCTTACTGTTCTTGGGATATCGTCCAGAGGTCGCGGTGCCAGAGCAAAGTCGGCAATGCATATCAACACCACAGAGTTGTTGAGGGCCTGCTGTAATCAGCGATGACGTATGGGAGACCACACTTGTCCCCCAGCAATGCAGTGCCCACACACTGGGGTCAATATAGAGCCAAGCTTGGAAGAACTCTGCTCCATGTTCGTGACCTCATCTAAAGGGATCAGTATCATACTGCAGTACCAAGATGTTGTTGTAGTTTCTGATGAAATTGTAAATGTTGAACTTTGTGTCTCAAGAGGACAGTTTGTTTGTTTAGTGCATCAAGTGATGCTTTGCTAATCAATGCCGTGGCGTATGTTATCTCTTTGTTCGCGCTCTCATCTTCTTTAGCACAAAAATGGTTCAAATGGCTCTGAGCACTATGGGACTTAATATCTGTGGTCATCAGTCCCCTAGAACTTAGAACTACTTAAACCTAACTAACCTAAAGACATCACTCACATCCATGCCCGAGGCAGGATTCGAACCTGCGACCGTAGCGGTCAGGCGGTTCCAGACTAAAGCGCCTAGAACCGCACGGCCACACCAGCTGGCTTCTTTAGCGCAAGTGGTGATAGTATCCGCTTCAAGTGAGTTACATCAATGTTCTTACACTTGTGTCAACATTTCAGGAACTAATAAAATATTTTAAAATTTCATTTTTGTGGGTGTCTACAGCCTCAGCGTGCTTTGAGAATGAAAACATTATCTACATAGGTAGTATTCTTTTTTCTATGCGTACAATTGGGCTACTTTCAACCGTCGTCATTTTCAAGCTTAATATATGTGCTTGAGAATTACACACCGTTGAAACTGGCAATTGTACACATAATAAAAATAATACAATCTACTCATACCATATTTCTATTCTCATAATAAAAATGTTTTATAATTTTCCTATGTTTACCTTTACCGTTAGGGATGTCAAAGCAAATGGTCTTTTGAATTCAATTTACTCTCAGAATACACACATCAAAAAAAAGTTTTGCATCACGTCGGTTCCGAGAGTTCCGGAACCTGTAGAGAAAACTGGAATAGGAATCAACAAAAACATCATGTCTGTATGATGATGATGATGATGATGATGATGATGATGTTTGGTTTATGGGGCGCTCAACTTCATGGTCATTAGCGAGCCTTGCAAAGACCCAATTGTTACACAGTCCAATTTTTTAAACAGTCCAATCTAGCCACTGTCGCTAATGATGATGAAGATGATGAAATGATGAGGACAACACAAACACCCAGTCCTCGGGCAGAGAAAATCTCCAACCCGGCCGGGAATCGAACCCAGGACCCCGTGATACAGCGGCAGCAACGCTAGCCACTAGACCTCGAGCTGCGGACCGTGTCTGTATGACAAACACCATTCTGTGACGTGTGATGTCGAGAGAACATCTGACGAGTAATTGTACATAATTCTTATGATCTCGCAGATCGTAATATAATATTCTACTGAATAACGTCATTCGCATCATTATTTAGCGAGTTTTGACTTGGGCTTTCCAACCCTGTCCCTCGTCCTTGAAAATTTAACTGCAAATAGTAGGTAGTGAAATAACATATGAAATTCACTACTACTTCATGAAAATGCACGTAGAGATGAAAAAAAAATGTGGAATAAAAATTAAGTATTAGCGCGATCCAAACCGCTGCCTCGGCCACTACTCGGTTGCGAAGTGCGAACGGTGATAACTGGACCACAATGACTTCATATACTGTATGCAGCACCTTCGCGTAATCGACGTGTAAAACGTCTCTCGTGATTTTCTCGAGATTGCCAGAGAAGTGCACCTCATTACTTGGGCATTATGTTTTTTTAGTGGCTTGCTTTTTTTTTCATCAGTCTTCTGGCTGGTTAGATGAAGCCCCGCCACGAATTCCTCTCCTGTGCTAACCTCTTCATTTCAGAGTAACACTTGCCACCTACGTCCTCAATTGTCTTCTGGATGTATTCCAATCTCTGCCTTCCTCTACAATTTTTGCCCTCTACAGTTCCCTCTAGTAACATGGAAGTCATCCCCTCATGTCTTAACAGATGTCGTATCATCCTGCCCCTTCTTTTTATTAGTGATTTCCACAAATTCCTTTTCTCTCCGATTCTGCGTAGAACCTCCTCATTCCTTACCTTATCAGTCCACCTAATTTTCAACACTCGTCTGTAGCACCACATCTCAAATGCTTCGATTCTCTTCTGTTCCGGTTTTCCCACAGTCCATGTTTCACTACCGTACAATGCTGTACTCTAGACGTACATTGCCAGAAATTTCTTCGTATTTGATATAAGTAGACTTCGCTTGGACAGACCTGCTAAAGGAGTACAAAGTTTGAAGCAAGTCCGTGATCCAAACGTCGTGGCCTCCCCTTGTGGGGTTATCACGTCTCTGGTAGAGTTCAGGTTCTTCAGACTTCTCTGTCAATTTGTGTTCGAGAATCTTACCCTCAGTTCCTTTAAAGAAATTTGTTCAGAAGACGGATCTCGCTCCCATTTACCTCCGCAGCCTTCATGAGCGCGGCAATGTTGGGGCTGAGGGGAGGTGCAGCCGTGGATCCTGGTGTCGGCTCGACCCCAGCACTCTCTCCAAACTGACCGTTGACGATGCTGCGCGTTATTCGACGGTCATCCGTTTTAAATGCAATTACGGTTACAGGTTCTCAAAACAAAATGTTAATGTTACATAAGCACTGATCACGTGATTCCACTTCTACCGAGAGCAGCCTAACTGCTTTGTAACACCTCGAAAATTCAGGTAAACTTGTGAGCCAAACTAACGCATGTCACTCACTCGCCGCCATCTTGCCATCCTCTTTGTCTGGACCATTTATATCAGCGTTCAAGACTATTTGGTTCTATTAATGGCATTACTATCACTGTAGCTTGTCGCAACCGCAAGAACCAACAGCAATAGAAAATTATGTATAGCTCAAAAATTAAGTGCACTTGTTGTAAATAAACGTATTAATGTGTTCATTTTGTAGATGTCTCATGGTATTTATTGGCCACCTCATCTATCAATGCAACAGGTTATACCCGGCAGTATCGCCTGGTCATTCGACACAGAAACAGCCCAGCATCATGTACAAAACTCCCGATTTTATGACAAGTACGATTTTGCCGATAACACGGGGAAATGCTAAAGACTAAAAGACTGCGCAGAGCAACGATACGGCTATGGATTAAACGTGGATCCATCATCATAAATCATAACTGAAGTAGCAGTAAAAACTTGGTGCATTGATAGTGTGCCGAATATGGTCAAAACAATTATCTGAGCTGGTATGATGATGGCCATCGTTTTGTAGGGATCGCAGTCGTTTAAAATAATGAGCTACTTTGAAAGTGGTAGAGTCTTGCGATTCATTGAGATTCGTTGCTGAATAACTCGTAACTCCTGTTTGACGAAAAATAACCTAGACTGGCCCACAAAACAGTGCTCTCTCACCATGGTCAAAAAGCGCCCCAAGTCTGACAATTATTATGGATGAAGTGTACAAACTAGAATAAAACATATAAGAATGTAGGCTTCCGCGGCCGGTGTCATAGTGGTTAAAATTCTTCTGGGTATTATGCCGCATCATTGCTAAAAACTAACAATAATAATAAACTAAAACCGACGTTTCGGCCGAATTGCAACGGCCTTCCTCAGGGCGCGACTGGTTTTGCATGAGGATAGGTGTTTCTATTTACTACAGACTATCGATGTCTGACGTCACTGTGGTAAAACTTTTAATTCGCCCTCTAATATGATTGGCCAGTCATGACGTAAGGGAAGATGGAAGGAAAGAGGCTATTCGTGGATGTCCATGTCGTCGACGATTGGTAGCTCTCCGCCAATCAGCGTTCGGCTTCTGGTCGGCAAGTTTTCCCCCTGGTGTGCGCGGAAGTGGACTGACAGTTGCTCTACAGCTGTTTGTGCAGATACGTCCGTGTCCCGTGTAGCTTCTGCCCAGCGACCGCTCGCGGCCCGTTGAACTGGGATTGCCAGCAGCCAGGATGCCGGGAGTTTGTAGCCATCTTCTCTGTTGATGTTGTCAGGCTGCTTAATAATTGTGATCGCCTCCCGTATTTTGCGTTCTCACATCCACGATTCTTTCGCTAGTACTCGGGCTTCCTGTAACCTGATAGTTGTCCACAGTCACGGTGGTGTTCCGCTATCGCCGATTTTACAACGGTGACATCAGACATCGATAGTCTGTAATAAATAGAAGCACCTATCCCCATGCAAAACCAGTCGTGCCCTGAGGAAGGCCGTTGCAATTCGGCAGAACGTCGGTGTTAGTTTATTATTGTTGTTAGTTTTTAGCAATGACGCTGCATAATACCCAGAAGAATTTTAATCACCAGAATAAAACTGATTCATCACCCACTCTGTTCTGCAAATTTAACTCAAAGTTTCGTCTTCCTACACTCCGAGTTGAAAATTTGGAGAGTTTTGTCTTTACAAATTATTTTGAAGACACTGATGAAAGCTGTTTTCCTACAGGATGAAATGAATCATAAGCTCTGTGGACCTGTTCTTTACCCTCGAACGGAGATTATTTTGAAAAATGCAATGATTTGTTCGTTGTAAAATATCTGCATTCTTTTGTCATCATTATCAAAAGAAGCCCGTACTGTTCCATTCAAATTTTATTTCCGATCGTTTTTGTTTTCAATCTCGTAAAATTTCCCTCGATTGTTAAATAATCTTCTAGGCTACTGTGATATAATTCCAATCCCAAAGAAAGCAGGTGTTGACTGATGTGAAAATTACCGAACAGTCAGTTTAATAAGCCACAGCTGCAAAATACTTACACGAATTCTTTACAGACGAATGGAAAAACTAGTAGAAGCCGACCTCGGGGAAGACCAGTTTGGATTCCGTAGAAATACTGGAACACGTGAGGCAATACTGACCTTACGACTTATCTTAGAAGAAAGATTAAGGAAAGGCAAACCTACGTTTCTAGCATTTGTAGACTTAGAGAAAGCTTTTGACAATGTTGACTGGAATACTCTCTTTCAGATTCTGAAGGTGGCAGGGGTAAAATACAGGGAGCGAAAGGCTATTTACAATTTGTACAGAAACCAAATGGCAGTTATAAGAGCCGGCCGCGGTGGTCTCGCTGTTCTAGGCGCGCAGTCCGGAACCGTGCGACTGCTACGGTCGCAGATTCGAATCCTGCCTCGGGCATGGATGTGTGTGATGTCCTTAGGTTAGTTAGGTTTAAGTAGTTCTAAGTTCTAGGGGACTGATGACCACAGCAGTTGAGTCCCATAGTGCTCAGAGCCATTTGAGCAGTTATAAGAGTCGAGGGACATGAAAGGGAAGCAGTTGTTGGGAAGGGAGTAAGACAGCGTTGTATCCCCTCCCCGATGTTATTCAATCTGTATATTGAGCAAACAGTAAAGGAAACAAAAGAAAAGTTTGGAGTAGGTATTAAAATCCATGGAGAAGAAATAAAAACTTTGAGGTTCACCGATGGCATTGTAATTCTGTCAGAGACAGCAAAGGACTTGGAAGAGCAGTTGAACGGAATGGACAGTGTCTTGAAAGGAGGATATAAGATGAACATCAACAAAAGCAAAACGAGGATAATGGAATGTAGTCCAATTAAGTCGGGTGATGCTGCGGGAATTAGATTAGGAAATGAGACACTTAAAGTAGTAAAGGAGTTTTGCTATTTGGGGAGCAAAATAACTGATGATGGTCGAAGTAGAGAGGATATAAATTGTAGACTGGCAATGGCAAGGAAAGCGTTTCTGAAGAAGAGAAATTTGTTAACATCGAGTATAGATTTAAGTGTCAGGAAGTCATTTCTGAAAGTATTTGTATGGAGTGTAGCCATGTATGGAAGCGAAACATGGACGTTAAATAGTTTGGACAAGAAGAGAATAGAAGCTTTCGAAATGTGGTGCTACAGAAGAATGCTGAAGATTAGGTGGGTAGATCACATAACTAATGAGAAAGTATTGAATAGGATTGGGGAGAAGAGAGGTTTGTAGCACAACTTGACCAGAAGAAGGGATCGGTTGGTAGGACATGTTCTGAGGCATCAAGGGATCACCAATTTAGTATTAGAGGGCAGCGTGGAGGGTAAAAATCGTAGAGGGAGACCAAGAGATGAATACACTAAGCAGATTCAGAAGGATGTAGGTTGCAGTAGGTACTGGGAGATGAATAAGCTTGCACAGGATAGTGTATCAAGGAGAGCTGCATCAAACCAGTCTCAGCACTGAAGACCACAACAACAACTACTGTGATATTCCTGGTTATGGAGGCCAGTATTTTATTTTGCTAGAAGCTTGGCTTGATGCAGCTTGACACACGTGGAGTAGCATATGGTACAAAAGTGGGGTGAGGTACAAACGACAGATGGTACAGTATGTACCAGTTCCGTGGGAGAGTCCGATGGTCGGCACATTCTCTTAATAATTATTTTTATACCTTTCATTGTATTTAACCCAGTTTTTTATGACAAGCTCTCATGGTTACCCTACGAGTCTATCGTTTTTGTTTATTAAATTTCACTGGTTTTGAAAAACATAAGAGTAACGATATTGCAACTGAAATGCTTCGGACACCTTCCGGTCGCTTTGGCGAGCCTGTTGGGCGAAGTACTTTGGTTGCGCTAGTCACTCTGTTTCGGGCGTTCAAGAGGGACGGAAGCGTGACTGCTTCGGTCGTTCTGGAGGGACGGACATGTCGTACTCTATATCGGAAGTTGTCAGAAAAGTTACCATACTATTAAGAAAGCTGTGTCAAGTGTTGTAAAAGATAGTGTAAAATGTGCAATTATTTAAAACATAACCAAACGGGATACATTAATGAGAAGTGTCGCCTACCACCATTTTCAGTCCTACAGATCTTGCCCTCTGTAGATACGGAGACTAGCCTGGGCAAGTGGCATCCCATAAAAAGCACAATCACGGGTTCAAGTTGACAGTACAGCAGCCTTCGCCGAAGAAGATCCCACGATCTACGAGCTGTCTTCTGCGCTGAGGACACAACTTTAGAAAACGACAAGTTGGTGGGAAAAAAGGTTCCAGATCTGACTTCCAAAGCTCACATAATTTGCAGTACTCATTTATAAACTTAACTCGTTTGTCTGCCACAACTTCAAATCACTGCCAAAGCCGTTATGGACGAATCTTCCCAGCAGATCATCAACCGTTAAAACGTATAGACGTCCACACAACTGGGAGGAGGAAGTTCGTTAATTAAATCCTAACAGCAAGCTAGAACAACAGCGCCGGCGGAACTGGGTCAGAGTAACATCAGGGCAATTAATGAACTTTGTGTAGAACTAACCTGGTCAATTATCGCCTGTCCGAAGATGCAGTAGGTCCCCGTCTGATAGAGATACGCCGGGAAGGTAAACATCATCTTCACCATAGAGCTGCGTTCGATGTCTTTCTGCAGGAGCTTCGAACAAAAACAGGAAACAAGGAATGGAGCAATGGGAGAAAGAGGATCTCGCATTTAGCTTATAGTAACAGACCCAAACTTCTAATTGCTTTATAATTTTATACTATGTGATAAAATATAGTTATGGTGTACTAAAGGCTGATAAATTTTTAATGATAAACGTTGGAGAATGCAGATCAACAAATAAAGAATGGGACTAACATAGTAAACTTATGGATAGTTGCGGTTAAACCGGAGTTTTACTGTGCACTGATTTTCGTATCGTCTGTCGAAAAGATTAGTTTATTACTTTCATCGTAAGAACCACTGAAATATTATTTCCAATACATGAGTTTCTACTGCAGGATGAGGACAAAACTTCTTCCAAGGGATTTCATTACTGTTTTGGAAACTACGTAAATTCCTGACGAATTTGAGACCCGTTTCCTCCATACGATACGGTGCCCTTCCCCAAAGTTTAATTGTGGTTGTTGCAGCAGTTTTTCGAGCTGAAAGATACTCTCAAACTGTTATGAATTTATAGACTGGAGGTTCTGTAACTGTTTTTAAAGGAAGATTTTTCTTATTTTATCTCGAATTGTTTTCTAGATACAAGGTATAACATTTAAATTCATAGTAAATAAAACTTACTTTTTTATCGTAAAGCTAATGAAATCTACCTTTTATTTGTTTAGTAGCTTGTCTTCTTTGTCGAAAATTTGGCGGGGTTAATGCAAGTAAATTCTTTCAGTTCCTTCTGACTGTATAATACGCCATGTGCTTCATTCGAGAGCACTTCGCATTCCATCGGTAAGTTACTGGAGGACGAAAATTTTCAAATCTTTGTTATAAGTTCCAACGCTAGGTGCCTATTAGGTACGAGAAAATGCTAAATATCACCATTAATAATAGCATTTCAGTCTGTAAGACTGCATCTTTTTTGACTGAACGATATGGTTAACATGCTCAGTGGCGGGATGGCTACACCACCAAAGTACCTAAAGTGTTTCAGAAGCACAGTGCTAATCCTGAGGACTACACAAGGCTAGCTGAAAATATATGAGTAGACATCGTTATTGTTATTTTTTTGCACGGTCTTAAATGATTACATCGTTTCATAGTCTGTTAATGCCAAACCTTACACAGTGTACAGTGTTTCCTTATGTTACACACGCAGTTATTTAAAACACTACACTTAGATCCAGTCTCATACAGTTCAAACTCTGACTTACAAGAAGTAACACATTTTTGAATGTCAGGCTTACCATTATAAACGTGAACATATGTAAACACATGTTCATCATGTTCGTGGAGAGCAGAATGTACAGTGGCTGGCTCATTACGTTCTCCAATTCCTGAACGTACCTGGAAAGAAAGATAATCGTTTGTCTTGCAGCACGGAGTGTGCTTTAATTAAAATTACTGAAAGCTTCGATCTGTATTATGGACCGGGATCGCACCCTTACTTTTGACTTTCACGGGAAATGATTGCGCTTCAAGAAAGGCAGCGATCCTGGTACGATTATCGTTCCTATAAATGGTTTCATATTATTATAGTTCGGAAGACAGAATTACTAGTAGCATCCACCCTGAAAGAGGTTTCTTTAGAAGGAATGGATTCGTAATCGGGTGTATGGTGGTTCAAATATCCGTCCACCATCTAGAATTAGGTTTCTTGCAGCTTCCCTAGATCACGTAGGGCCAATGCCACGATGGTTCCATCGAAACGATATGGCCGATTTCCCTCCACACTCTTCGAAACTCGAACATTTTTAACGAAAACAAAGTAGTGGTTCAGGTATTGGCCTATTTGTTTATAAATGCAACTTCATTAATTTCTACAGATGGCGCCTCTATATGAGAAATTTTTAATGTGGGCTTTTTACGAGACCATGTATGTAGGGAATTGTTTTCTTAATAGACGACAACGTAAATGGGCCGAAGCTCTCGCTTGTCAATGACGAATCACACACCCGCCTCCTCAGCCGACATCGCTAACGCGGACCTGTGTGGTGGCGCTCGAAGTAGGCCGGTTCGAATCCTGGTGGTGGATGAAATTTTTCATTGCTAGCATTTGGACGTCCGCTGTGACCGAGCGGTTCTAGGCGCTTCAGTCTCGAAACATGCGACCGCTACGGTCGCAGGTTCGAATCCTGCCTCGCTCATGGAATTGTGTGATGTCCTTAGGTTAGTTAGGTTTAAGTAGTTCTAAGTTCCAGGGGACTGATGTCCTCAGATGTTATGTCCCATAATGCTCAGAGCCACTTTTGAGCTTACATTTGGCCAGCATGGGTAGGAGAGTTTGTGGTATAATGTTCCTGCCCGCATCTCGTGGTCGTGCGGTAGCGTTCTCGCTTCCCACGCCCGGGTTCCCGGGTTCGATTCCCGGCGGGGTCAGGGATTTTCTCTGCCTCGTGATGGCTGGGTGTTGTGTGCTGTCCTTAGGTTAGTTAGGTTTAAGTAGTTCTAAGTTCTAGGGGACTTATGACCCCAGCAGTTGAGTCCCATAGTGCTCAGAGCCATTTGAACCATTTTTTATAATGTTCCTGGTTACCAGTTTTTGAACCAGTGTCCTGAAATAAATTGCAAAACTCTCCGCAATGTCTCATGAAGTGAGGCCATGTGACATTGTTGATGGTGTCCCGTCCGTCGGATGGGGATGTTACATTCGGCCCTCTTGATGTTATTCGAGAGGAGCAGACTATGCGTCTGCACTGAGATTCACCCTCTCCCTTTTCTCATAACCCCATACATCCCCATTCGTCACAAACGTAACACTGCACTGTACCTGTTCGCACTGCACTATATTTGTCCACCATCCGTCTGCATCCCAGTTGATAACATTGTCAGCCGTACGAATATCTTAGGCCTCCCTAAGAATGCAGTCCCAGAAAGAAGACGCTGGGGATAAAACTTCGCCCTTTGTCCAGGCAATGTTACGCTACCGCTGTTTTATCGGGCTGGCCCAGGAGTTCATGACGATGGTATTCAGCATAATGGTCTTGCACCGTTCAGAATGTCTATCCGGTATTAGATATCCCTCACTGACATGGAATCCTTATACACACCACTTTTCCTAAGGCCAATATCGTCTCTGACCAAACACAACAGCCGGCCGGAGTGGCCGAGCGGTTCTAGGCTCTTCAGTCTGGAGCCGCGCGACCGCTACGGTCGCAGGTTCGAATCCTGCCTCGCTCATGGAATTGTGTGATGTCCTTAGGTTGGTTAGGTTTAAGTGGTTCTAAGTTCTAGGGGACTGATGACCTCAGAAGTTAAGTCCCATAGTGCTCAGAGCCATTTGAACCAAACACAACAAATTCCTTAATTTTTATGGCGGCCTAAAAATACACGTACTCTTGTGTCCCTTGAGGATTCTTTCTGTTCTTGAAGACATGTTGCCAAAATACTGCAAGAACGCTATTGCAATGAGTGCTTTCGCATCTTCATTCACATCCCTATTTTGAACTTGCTTAGAACTGAATGCACGGCATGTCTGTCAGAACAACCGCTCTGTCTGAACACTGTTTTTAGGTGTTCTAGTTCATCAGGCAGTGTCTCAGTACCAGAGACCACATGTGTTCTATGTACCAAAGAGTGTATGACACTACAGCACTTCGCAACATGATGTCAACTTTCTTTCCTGTCGTCCTTTGTCTCGCTTCAACGTGGGGTCGACCATGTTATTACGGAGTTGCAGAGGGTGTGTAGATGCCCTTCCTGCCGTCATCCCGAACCCCCACAGGGTGGAATCAGTGTAGCTGTCTGCAGCTAGGGTAAGCCATGAAATAGTGCGAATCATGTAACTGAGGTGAAACTGGGGACCAGCCCGGTATTCACCTAGCAGGATGTGGAAAACTGCCTGAAAACCACATCCAGGGTCACTGGCATACTGGCCCTCGTCGTTAACCCACCCGGCTGATTCGATCTGGGGCTGGCGCGCCTACCAAAGTCCAAGAAGCAGCGCATTAGTGCTCTCGGCTTCCCTGGTGGGTAGGATGATATCAGTTTGTGGCCTGCAAATATAGCTCTGTATGAGTTGGTTTGCAGTAGCCGCTATGTTCCAGTGTATCGTCGACCTTTCTTCTGTCCATGGCATCCACGATAAGATGCAATTTTTTCCACCTCCATGATGAGCTGTATGTTCAGATGGAGCGAGTTCTAATGCTGGAGAAACATGGGCGAAATCTCTCTTCCGTGTGGCCAGACCACATATCTGCCGTCTACACACTGCCAGAAGCAGGAAGGTTGGAGGCTCGCCGTCTGCAGTGCTTTTTCCTCAACGTCTTCCATAGAATATTTGGCCACTGTGGCGGAAAGAGGACTTCCCACAGCGACACTGTCCACTTGTTCAAAACAGTTGTTATTGGATAAGAAATAAATTGAGGTAAGCCCATGTTTAAACTTGCTGTTAGTATGCTCTAATGAGTCCTGCAGAGGTACTTTCATAAATTTGCAACGTCACAGCTAATCTAAACAGTTGTAGCTTAAGTGTCTTCTGGCGTCCTATGAAGTGCTCTGAATTCCGTATATGATAGTCGCATTTTCCTACACTAGGTCCCAACAGAGAAGTAAGATATTTAGCCAGGAAACAGGTAGGGGCTCCAATGTTTCTTGCTATTGGCTGAAGAGCGGTCCCATCCTTATGTATCTTGGGTGTACAGTCTTGGGAGGAGTGGAACCTGTTGACGCAGGCCCTTAATGACTTTAGTCTGAACAGAACTCTTCTTGTGAAGATCTAATGCTTTTTTTCTGAATCTTGCCATTCGGATCCTCTCCTAGCTTGCGATAGGCAGGATTGTCGAGAAGCGCCTCTATCTTACTGTTGTATTCAGCTCGTGAGAGAACGGCGGTGGCTTCTCCCTTATTGGCATGTAAAATAACTAGTCCTTTGCCTGCTGTCATATCTCACAGAGCCTTACTTTCTGCTGAAGTGAAACTTTTTTGTCGGGGCTCGGTTAAAATTCGGCAAGTGTCCCTCCTAATCTCATCTGCAACATTTTGCCTTGCGGAGTATGGATGTAGATGTAGATATAGTCTGTGAATTACTCTCACGGTAGTCGTGGAGTTTCCAAAGAAATGCGTCTGACTCACCATTTAGTGCTCAAAAGTCTCAGCTCTCATAAAGAAACTTCAAGAGAGCATTTTGTGTGTACCGTCGTGGTGGCGATAGCTGCAGATGCAGCACTAGCTGATTTTTGGCTGGACACTGGTTGAGGAGGAAATTGACGGTGGACTGGCGAAATAACTCATGCCTCAATACACCTGATGCGATCAGGAGAACCACAGAAAAACCTTGATCAGCGTTATGACACGAGCTCTCCTCAGAATTAATAGCGTAAAGTCTTAGGCAGTGTGGATTTGAGTCGATGTGAGCTGAACATAACATAATGACTGTAAAAAAGTCAAAAATTTGGAAGGTCAGTCCATATCTGTTGCCCACAGCATATAACATACGACAAATATAGTTGTTAGGACATACAACGAATTGCAGTTTTCCGTAATCAGCGGAGAAGTGGAAACACCAGCTAGAGCGGACAGCTTTTTAGTTGTAGAAATCTCAGGAATAATGAGTAGGTGATTACGACAGACTTTCAATATAATATATAAGTGGACATTTCAGTAATTTTATTATAGTACAGGAACGCCAATGATGTGAATTCGCACTAGACTCTGACATGGCAGGAAGTAGCACACTCGTTTGGTCTACTGACGTAGAGACACAACACAGATGATCTTCGCAAGACACCGAAGGAGATGGTGACCCATCCTGATTCATTAATGCCCTATTACAGCCAAGAGCTCACTACAGTTATTCGTAGCTTGTCTGAGCTGCCCACATCTGTTTCAATGGAGCACAGATTAACGCTATGTAACCTGATCTGTCACACAGGGGTGCTCGAGTCTGTTGCGTGGTCCTTAGAATATTATCCTACACTTCATGATCGACGAAACGGTGCATCTTTAGCTTAAGCTATACAAGATGGGCAAAATAAACTTCGCCCAGAAAATATTTTATTCACCTTAAGATAAGCAACTGTGACCTCGGTGGCATTTGTTACGTCATATACAAAAGAAATTACTTATATATATATATATATATATATATATATATATATATATATATATATATATATTTTAAATTATGAATTTGGCCAGCTATGGACCGCATACAACTTAAGACTTATGGTGTTTCTTTTTCTTCCGTTCTTTCCAGTACTTCATCATTTTCTCGCCAACTGCTCGTCTCTGCTCATCTGTCCACACTCTCTTGGGTCGAGGTTTTGGCGCATCTTCTTCATAGTTTGCGTTTTCTATAAGTGGCCTAAAGTTATTCCTGTCACGTATTATTTCTTCTGTAACACCTATTTTGTTGGCGTCTTTCTTTACTGCTTCTATCCATCCTACAGTGTTTTTCAGCTTACTAACGTAATTAAAAATTTTCTTTGTAATCCGTGTTTCTTCCATTCTTTTTAAATGTCCATAAAATTTTAGCCGTCTCTTCCTCATTGTATCTGTGATCTTTTCTGTATTTTTGTATAGGTCTTCATTTCTCCTTTTAATCCACCTATTTTCCTTGTTTTTCTCAGGACCTAGAATTTTTCTTAATATTTTTCTCTCTCTTTTTTCTAGGTCTCTTAATTCGCCTTTCTTATTCAATGTTAGGCACTCTGATCCATATGTTGCTTGTGTCCTAATAACTGAATTATAATGTTTAATCTTTGCTTGTATGGATATTGATTTCTTATTGTAGTAGTTTTGTGTTAATTTATATGCAAATTCCAACTTTTTTATTCTTTCTTTATTTGTTGTGTTATCCAGTCCATTGGCTTGGATCCACTCCCCCAGGTATTTGAATCTATCAACTCTTTTAATTTTTCCATACTTTGTTTTCATAAACTTTTCTGTATTATGTTTGTGTTCTATATACTCGGTTTTTTCGTAGGATATTTTTAGCCCAGTCTTTTCAGCAATCTCGTGTAACATATCAAGCATAACTGTTGCGTCTGTTCGGTTTTCAGTTATCAATGCCATATTATCCGCAAAGTCTAAACATTTTACTTCAAATTTGTTCTTTCCTTGGCCCATGCTTATACCCTTTGTGCCTCTGTTTTTTAATGTGTTTTCCCATGTTTTTACTACTTTATCTAGAACCAAGTTACAGAAAATTGGGGACAGTCCGTCTCCTTGTCGAACTCCTGTTTTGATTTTGAATGGTTCAGAAATTTCGCCTTGAAACTTAATTCTTGATGTATCTGTGAGCGTTTGTTCAACAAGTCTTCTGGTGTTTTCATCTATCCCTGATTCATAACGTATGTGGAATAGTGTTTGTCAACAGAGTCGTAGCCCTTCTTGAAGTCTGTGAAAGTGACTACTTAGAATGAGATTTCCACTCTGCAGCGGAGTGTGCGCTGATATGAAACTTCCTGGCAGATTAAAACTGTGTGCTAGACCGAGACTCGAACTCGGGACCTTTACCTTTCGCGGGCAAGTGCTCTACCAACTTTTTTTTTTTTTTTAATCTAATGAACCGCTGCAGGAGCAGGACGACGGGTAGGGCAGGGGTCGACACCCGAAGCCTGGCCATCCCTCCGCCACGCCCAAGCAACGTGTTCGATTTCGAGGATCGAAGGATCAGGAAGAGGATACAGTGGGTTTGTCGATGTTGTTTTATTTATTTATTTCTTTAATTTTTATATCATTTTTTTGTATTATAGATTTATTTTTGTTTCATTACAAAGAAAGATCCTACAACTGCCGTAGCCGAGCGTCCGAGTCGTCTTCTCGTCTGTTGGGAGGGGTTCCCCCCTATTCCGTCCGTAGAGGATCAATATGCTCCAGGATTCTTCTTCATTTTCAGCGTCTCATACCCGGAACACCCCAGTGAGCAGGAGGCTCCTCTAATAATGAACCTAAATAATTTGCGAAACGAGTTCTGTACTTCGGGTGGCGGCTGAAAGCTGCATGTGTCGTCATCAATAGGGACCTAAAGTCGAGTGTGCCTTTGGGAGCATCGCAAAATATGTAGTAAACGGCCATGCCTTTTAGCCAATTAACGGCGTTCGTTCTGGTTGATGGAAAGTATACGCCGTCGGGGCACAATACGTCATCAGGGGAGATAGACTCCGGCAATCGCCGCAAGAGTAATGCCAGCATGCGCTGCGTCAGTAGCCAGCACTCGCTGGTCGCGTCACACGTCAGACGGTGTGCATCCGAGTCAGCGACGGAGCATGTCGGACACAAGGGGTCGTCCGTCAGATGTATGGAATGTAGCCTCTGACGAGTAGCGAACTTCCCTTTCACAACCACGTACCACAATGAACGCACCGTCTTAGGTAGAAAAGGCGTGTGTACCGCTCGCCACACCGTGTTCCAGGCAACTTCAGGATGTCTGCGGGTGACCGTATTTACAGGTTGCCGCTGTTGATAGAGGCGATAATAGTCTTTTGTGCTGGGCTTCAGTGTCGTCGGAAGTTCTGACCGTAAGTAGCTGAAGTCAATAAAAAACTCTCTGATGTGGGTGAGTGCCGGTGAAATGTGTCCTACAGAAACCGGGGGATGCAGAGAGTGGGGTGCCACTTCCGCTATCAGGTTGCCCGTCAGAGTGGCGTGGGCAGAGGTCCACGTGCGACGCATAGTGTTGAGATAAAGCGATCGCGCACGGTTATATATGTGAATTAAACCGATACCGCCCGCCCGCTGCGGCAGTGTCAGGGTGGCGTATCGGACTTTAAAAACCAGACCGGTGATTACGAAATGTCCATATGCTGCTTGAAATCTGTCGGCCATCGTAGCCGTCAAGAGAAGGATATGCGCAAAATAGTTCAGTTTTGAGACAAGATAGGTGTTGACATAACGTGTTCTGAGGAGAATATCCAAGCGACGCAGTTTGTTGTCCTGCAGCAGAGCACGTGTCTGGTGTAGGAGCCGGCGGTACGTAGTCGCCGCCGTGCGGCGGACATTGCTATAGAATTGCACTCCTAAACACTTGAGTACGGGCACCTTGTCAAAGGGCACCGCCGTTGTGCGGGAAATCCCCCCTCCGACATCCATGTATTTTGTCTTCTTCACGTTGATGACGCTCCCAGCGACCGCCCCGTAATGGCGTAGCCACTGTAGCGCCATATGCATTTCATCCTCTGATCTGGCCAGGAACACCACGTCATCGGCGAATGCACCACAACAAAAGGCCACGTCCCGCAAGGAGATACCAGTTAATCACTGCCGTAGACCATGTAAAGCTGGTTCAAGCGCTGCAGCAAATAATGTGCCCGACAGGGGGCACCCTTGTCGCACTGACCGTCCAACAACAATGTGACCAGACAGATAACCGTTGACCATCATGCGGGAGCGCGCTCCGTGGACCAGTCGAAGGACCACCTGTGCAGACTCCGGAGAGAGGCCCATGTGTTGCAAAACTGCGCGTAAGAAGCCGTGGTCGACGCGGTCGAATGCGTGGTCAAAATCTACGGCGACAAGGGCGCCTCGTATTTTGCAGGCCGCCGTTAAAGCAATTACGTCGCGGTATGCTCCTAACGCCGGTTGAATGTTGCTGACACCACCTAAACATGTCTGATCAGTGTGGATGGCTTTCCCGATAGCGGTGTGGAGACGCGCGCGGAGGATACGGGCGAAGATCTTGTAGTCGTTGTTGAGGAGTGTGAGTGGGCGAAAATCCTGCCACCTACAACCACCATTCGGTTTCGGAACTGGGATCAAGATGCCTTCTGTGAATTCTGTGGGGACAGTGAAATCAAGGCGGATCAGGTCTTGAAACATTTGGAGCCACTTGTCACCCATAAGGTGGTAAAAAGTGCTGTAGAATTCCAGGGGTAAACCGTCCGGTTCAGGCGACTTGTTCGGTGCTCCACGTGCCAAGGCCGATGTCAGCTCGTCGGGTGTAATGGGCAACAGCAGACTATCATCGGGTGCCACGTCCCGAGGGGCGGTAAAATCGTGCAATAGCTCGTCATAATCACGTACATTTCGCGGATCTTCCATGTAAAAGGTCCCGTAGGGTCTGGCGAACGTGTGCGCGATGTCCGTTTGTGTCACTGCGCGCCCGCCGTCCTCCGTGTTTACCGACGTAATGAGCTGACGTTTGCGGTGGCGCCTCTCGCGCACAATGTGATACACTGACGCTGTTTCGTTGGGGATACAGTCTTGCACTCGCGCACGGATGCGGACACCGTCTAGCTGCTCTGTCCTGATGCGAAGTAGACGAGCTTTGATGCGTTGTACGGACATCTGACGTTCGGGAGACGGCGGTTGCGTCGCCAGCTCACGTAACGCTGTATAGTAAAATTCCGATGTTGCCCTTTGCCAGTTCGATCTGTCACGCCCGTAGGCCATCAAGGTCTTTCGGAGTGCAGGTTTGACACATCCCAGTCACCACAGCAACGTGGAAGCATACATAGGCAGGCGCCTGATACATCGTTGCCACGTGTCAGTGACAACTCGCCGACACGCTTCCTCGCGAAGGAGGGAGACATTCAGCGTCCACGGGCCCCTGCTGCGTCTTGTGAGTTGTCGGGGCAAGGTGACAGTGCAGATGTACGCGAGATGGTCCGTGAAGGCCGTCGGCCAGAGTTCTGCATCACGGGTTTCTATGCGGAGAGCACGCGAGACGTATATCCGGTCCAGACGACTGGCAGAATGGCTGGTAAAGTGCGTATATCCACTCTGGGTCCCATGATGTAAGAGCCATGTGTCGTGGAGCGCGAGGTCTCGTATCAATGCTTGTAGAGCCGGGCATGGGACGTAATGCGGTATCTGGTCCTCGGGCCGCAGAACACTGTTAAAATCGCCGCCCGCTATGTAATGGTCCATATTTCCTTGCAAAAGTGGGGCTACCTCCTCCAAATAGAAGACATGCCTGTCACCACGGTGCGAATTACCGGAGGGAGCGCAGACGTTAATGAGGCGGACTGCGCCAAGTGTGAGTGCGATGCCTCGCCCGTTCGGCAAGTACGTCGCGTCCGTCGCGCCTATGCCATCTCGGAGAAGGATGGCCGTTCCTCCTGCGCCATCACCTACGGGTAGGCTGTACGTGGTGTAGCCATATAGGTCTAAACACAGCTCGGGACGGACCTCCTGGAGAAGGGCAATGTCCAAGTTTGCCGCTCTGATCATGTCGTGTAACATGCGGGTCTTGACAGTGGAGTGGACACCATTTACATTGACTGTTCCCACACGGTATGACTGAGACATATCAAGTGGCGGAGCCAGTGTGCCGGTGCAATCCCACAGTGATCTCACACATCACACAGCCATCCATCTGCATGCTGTGCATTACTGTGCCGTAGGAGTCCCTGACTGGCAGAGCCCTCCGGGCTCAATGTCAGCCATGGGCTCTGGTGGAGATATCGATGTTTGCTGTGCATCATCTGCCCAATCACCAAGAGACGATTGTGATGTCATTGGGGGCTGGTCGCTTACACAGGAGCCCACATTTTGGGAATCGACGCAGTGCGCCTCGTTTTCTGGGCCACCACATTTAGGAGAGTGTTCCTTGTCTTCAGGCACCTTCTGGTGAATGATGCCACTGGCGTCCGTTGCAATTGTGGGCGGGTCAACGAAGTCGATGTCTTCCGCCGGCTTCACATCCCTGTCCTGTTCTTCAGCTGACAATCGCCTCTTCTTGTGTCGCTTGGGTGATTTTTGCTTTCGGGTCCGAGATTGGACATCCACTGGAGGGCGGGGCTCGACACAGTCTCGGTCGCTAGGAACCCCTGTGTCTGATCCCGACAGTGACGGTGGCTGGGTGCCCACGACGCTGCGGTGGGCAGAGGCTGTAGGAACCTCTGCACCGCTGGGCTGCGGCGTCGTCGCCGGAGCTGACTCTCCAACGGAGCTGGCAGCGGCTTGAGGAGGTAGCAGGTTTTGATCATCCATCACATCATGTCGTGCCGCCTCCACATATGTTAGCGGGAGAGAGGTCATAGTGGATCGTTGGGGAAGTTCGTTGCGGGGCACCTGAACGAGGCGGCGCTCCAGACACTCAGTTCTAACATGGCCCTCTTGGCCGCAGCCCGAGCAGGTCCTCGGTTGTCCATCATATATAACAATTGCGCGGCAGCCATCAACGAAAACATATGATGGAACGTGTTTCTTAAGTTCTATGCGCACTTGTCGTACCCCGTTAGGGACAGGGTACGTTTCGAATGTGTTCCATTTCTCCTCTGTGTGGCTCAGAACTGTGCCGTATGGCCGCAGCGCATCAACGACTAGGTTGGCAGGAACTTCGAACAGTAGTTCAAAGATGCGCACGGTACGCACCCCCAGACCAGCATGGTCAACTCCTACCACGCTCACGTTACCGTCTGCGTGACAGAAGCGAAAGCCGTTTGCAGATCGTTGGAGTAATCTGTCGCAGGCCGCTTCGTCAATCAGTTTGAGGTACACTGTGCTGGTTACAATAGACAGATGAATTCCTATCAGTTCTTGTGGTTCGATGTGCATGATGTCTCGCAGAAACCGTTCAATTTCTTGGGCCTTCGGTCTCGTGTACGATGCGCTGAACGTTAGTTTGATTGTAGCTTTTCGATATGAGAACGCCATGTCGGGTCGGTACAGGTACTATACGGCAATACAACGACGCGACCGCGCGCTAGCGGGTAATCAACATCATCTGCGGAGCACTGCCCGGCGCGCCGAGCCCGTCCGCACGGTAACACGGCTGAAAGCCGACAGACAACTGAGCTACCCAAGCACGACTCACGCCCCGTCGTCACAGATTTACTTCTGCCAGCACCTCGTTGGTAAAGCAGTTGCCCGCGAAAGGTAAAGGTCCCGAGTTCGAGTCTCGGTCTGGCACACAGTTTTAATCTGCCAGGAAGTTTCATGATTCTTTCTCTCAGGGATATTGTCTTTCTTATCACCTTTACTTACGTGCTTAAGTAAATATGAAACGGGTTCTTGAAGGGCCGCTGTTATTCATGTACCAACTTCAGATTTTGAACGTGGTGACTAAAATATAGTTGCCGTTAACTGAATTGAATGTAATTTTGTTAATTGCTATTTATGGATTGCAAAGCAAGGCTTGAGAGAATTTCGATTGTTGCCGTGGAGCGGCCAAGATAAAACTTACTGCGAACTCATGGAATCTGTATAATTTAAAAACATGAACTTTAACGTAATTTAATTATCTTTGCAATTTAAAAAGGTTCTTATAACGAAATCTCTCGCAGTTACAGTTACTGTTAACACTTTGAAAAATAAATTAATACTTCGGCGCGTAATGGCCGACCAGAGGCTGCATCGGAAGATGAGCTTCTCGCAGCGCAATTACCGAAAAAAAATGCTTATTAAAAATAATTATCCACTGCGAGCATTCGTGGTGGGAGATATTGCAAGGAAATTCAATTTGTGATAACAATAACAAGTTTATTGCATCAGAAACACGAATAACTTACATAAAAGATGTGTAGCCGCTCAATGGCTGCATTCCGTACAGCGAAACAAAAGTGTGTGTCCCATAAAATACGGCCTTCCTCCTCAGCCGTACACTCGTGTCTCTTTCGATCCTTTTTCATTTTCATAGACATTAAATAAAGATGCTACTCTTAAATTATAGCTGCATACCAGTTGTTTCAAGAACACTAAATGTGTCTTTAATACTAATTATATTCATTAAATACGTAACTACGGTTTACAACCGTCGCTCAACCTAACATTATCCGTCCTAAGTGCAGATGATGTTAGTTAAGATGCCTACCTAAAGGTGAGTCAACTGCATTCGGGTCAGTTTCATTTTGACCGCCCTGTTTTAAGATTGTCAGTTGGGTGCTATGACTAGTCATACGGATGCACACAGTACGACAGTTCAAAAAAATGTGTGTTAAATCTTATGGGACTTAACTGCTAAGGTCATCAGTCCCTAAGCTTACACACTACTTAACCTAAATTATCCTAAGGACAAACACACACACCCATGCCCGAGGGAAGACTCGAACCTCCGCCGGGACCAGCCGCACAGTCCATAACTGCAGCGCCTAGTACGACAGTCTGTTCCTGTGTCGAGGAGTAGTGATAGACGTGGTAGACGTATCAGGGACTGCGTGCCATGCCATCCCACGTAATCATCACCCAAACGTGAACAGCTTCAACACCTGGGTAATTACGCAACATTTGATCGCGGGCAATTACACTTACATCGCGTGAATCGTTCATCTTTTGGTTGATGTCCACAGTGATGGCCAATGCAAAGTTGACGATATATCGCTCACGTGTCGCCTCGAACTACAACGGTGTGCAAAACTTGTGGACGATCTCTCGCTGCCAACTAACATAGTATGAAGAAACTTGAACCATATACACAAAGAACTTCTACAGTTTAATACTGAAGATAATTGAAAGAATTACTCGAGGAGACGAACAGAAAAGACACTTATAATCGAATAAAATAAATACACTGCGATTTATGAAGGTTCCATGGACATTAAAAAAGGTGGGATATCGTTCTTAATAGGGCGTGTGACCACCGCGGACTGTAATACACACTCTGCAACGAGCTCCCACGCTGGCCGCAAGGTTCTAAGAGTTCTTGGGGTAGGGCTTCCCATTCCTGCAACAGCGCAGCTTGAGACTTCCAGAATGTTCGTTGATACATGTGGATGTTTCCCCAGTACACCCCACGCGTGTTCTATGAACGGGATTTAAGTCGGATTAACGAGCAGTCCAGTCTCTCCTTCCAAAAGCTCCCCCCACGCGCTCACCGATGCGGTCATTCACTGCCACCCGTACAAGTGAAGTCAGGACCGAATGCCCTCCTGTAAAGACCCTTACGTGGAAGGAGTACAGTGCACAATATCATTAACTGGCGAGTGTACCGTGTTCAAAGATTCAGAAGTCAGCACGCTGAAGCATCATTATGCCTCCCCACTCAATAATACCCGGACACCAAGACTATCATATTAGACAATGTTCCTGGAGGCATTACGTGTTCCCACCTCTGACCATATGACGATTATGTTCAGAATCACTACTCAAGTCAAATCTACTCTCATCCGAGAAAATCTTAGAATGGTCGTCGGGCAAAGAGACCATACACATGCAGTCACCGTGCACTGTACACCGCGATTTTGCGTGCCTTGCAGTCGTACATGCAATGGTACCCGCTGTTTGACGTGGGTCCCTTCTTGCCCGCTGCGCAATGTAGCGGTCTTTTGCTGCTGTAGATGACCGTGCTCGATCACCTCCTCTACTTTGAGCAACAGTACCTATGTTTCGGAAGACTACCCGTGCACTTGAAACAATGCTGTCAGCAGTACTAAACTCCTGAACTACACTTCTCACATATCATCTTTCTTCCAGTTTCTCGACAACTCTTCACCGTGTGAAGTCATCCAGATGTTGTATCCGGGCCATGTTGTAATGAAAGCCACCGTAACTACTCTCTGATTGACATGCAATGTTTTCCCTGTTCCTTCAACTGCCTCGTGTCCCGCGGACAGCCCCCAATTTGGCCCATGTGACGTCCAACTGGTTGTGCACGACTGGGTGACCTCTGGCAACATGCTCCCGCCCTTTCATTTATTTTCACCGAGTAGTAATATGTTTATAAAACTAGAAGGAAGGTGATCGTTTCATAGTTTATGTTACTGTTAATAACTAGACACCAGTGCCTACGAGCTTTAATTTGTGCGCTAAAGCACTGAAGATTATCATTATGTGATCGAAAATCGATTTTGCTGTTAATAACTCATCAAAATTACGGCCAAAGCTGACCTTCCTTCTAATTTTATTCATCCAATGGTCGTTGCGCACGCATCACTCTATGGAGTCGCCAATCAATAATATGTTTCATACTTTACCTATCTATTCCTCTCACAGTGACTGCAGGAATCCTCTCACCCCTGCACAGTACAAATCTCTAATGCCCTGTTCATTAGTATTTTAAGCATGATGACAGAATTAATGTAAAACTCGATGAAATTATGATTAATCAGAGACCAACTGGTTGTAGATAACAAAAAGGGACATGCAGTTTTCCAGTAGAACAATGAATATACATCAGTAATTGAGAATTGATTGCTTGCTCTGAAATTAAAGCCTGTTGATAAACAACTACATTTATACAGTTTGAAAAATACGTATACGAACTTTGGGAACAGATTCCTTACATCAAAACAAGGAAACAAGCTCTGGTAAACATGCCTTCTAAAGTGCACATTTTAACCGCTACGAGCACTTTTTCAACTTCTGTGCCGTAATAAGCATCTCTTCTATTGAACAATTGCTAATAGCTCGTAAGGTATAGACATTTTTTTCTTGTTTTGGTGCGTACTACCTCCTCCCAAAATATTAAAAGCATAGAGCCTGCAGTAGATGAGATGTGTTACACAGTACCGAAGCTGAACAAGTGCTCATTGTTCTTCAAGTATGCATTTCAGAGTCCAAGCTAGCAGATATTTTTCCCCATTTTGATGTAACCTGTCCCCAGAGTTTGTAAAAGTTTTTCTGAAACACCCTGTACAAGTGACGCCTGTGACAAGCGCAACCGAACTTTGGATACATACCGCTTAAACTAACTTTATCATACAAATTAGGTACATGTAAATAAACAAGTAATTAACATCACAGGGAATCAGTACGAACATGTCAACCGAGAAAAAGAACTTGGTTTCAGATGTTTCATATCCTCAGAAAAATAGATTTATGCTTTACGGAATGACTTAGTAATATACACTCCTGGAAATTGAAATAAGAACACCGTGAATTCATTGTCCCAGGAAGGGGAAACTTTATTGACACATTCCTGGGGTCAGATACATCACATGATCACACTGACAGAACCACAGGCACATGGACACAGGCAACAGAGCATGCACAATGTCGGCACTAGTACAGTGTATATCCACCTTTCGCAGCAATGCAGGCTGCTATTCTTCCATGGAGACGATCGTAGAGATGCTGGATGTAGTCCTGTGGAACGGCTTGCCATGCCATTTCCAGCTGGCGCCTCAGTTGGACCAGCGTTCATGCTGGACGTGCAGACCGCGTGAGACGACGCTTCATCCAGTCCCAAACGTGCTCAATGGGGGACAGATCCGGAGATCTTGCTGGCCAGGGTAGTTGACTTACACCTTCTAGAGCACGTTGGGTGGCACGGGATACATGCGGACGTGCATTGTCCTGTTGGAACAGCAAGTTCCCTTGCCGGTCTAGGAATGGTAGAACGATGGGTTCGATGACGGTTTGGATGTACCGTGCACTATTCAGTGTCCCCTCGACGATCACCAGTGGTGTACGGCCAGTGTAGGAGATCGCTCCCCACACCATGATGCCGGGTATTGGACCTGTGTGCCTCGGTCGTATGCAGTCCTGATTGTGGCGCTCACCTGCACGGCGCCAAACACGCATACGACCATCATTGGCACCAAGGCAGAAGCGACTCTCATCGCTGAAGACGACACGTCTCCATTCGTCCCTCCTTTCACGCCTGTCGCGACACCACTGGAGGCGGGCTGCACGATGTTGGGGCGTGAGCGGAAGACGGCCTAACGGTGTGCGGGACCGTAGCCCAGCTTCATGAAGACGGTTGCGAATGGTCCTCGCCGATACCCCAGGAGAAACAGTGTCCCTAATTTGCTGGGAAGTGGCGGTGCGGTCCCCTACGGCACTGCGTAGGATCCTACGGTCTTGGCGTGCATCCGTGCGTCGCTGCGGTCCGGTCCCAGGTCGACGGGCACGTGCACCTTCCGCCGACCACTGGCGACAACATCGATGTACTGTGGAGACCTCACGCCCCACGTGTTGAGCAATTCGGCGGTACGTCCACCCGGTCTCCCGCACGCCCACTATACGCCCTCGCTCAAAGTCCGTCAACTGCACATACGGTTCACGTCCACGCTGTAGCGGCATGCTACCAGTGTTAAAGACTGCGATGGAGCTCCGTATGCCACGGCAAACTGGCTGACACTGACGGCGGCGGTGCACAAATGCTGCGCAGCTAGCGCCATTCGACGGCCAACACCGCGGTTCCTGGTGTGTCCGCTGTGCCGTGCGTGTGATCATTGCTTGTACAGCCCTCTCGCAGTGTCCGGAGCAAGTATGGTGGGTCTGACACACCGGTGTCAATGTGTTCTTTTTTCCATTTCCAGGAGTGTATATATGAGAGTGAAACGAGAAAGAGCCAAACGGAAAAAGTAAATTGTTTGTTGTTTAAACATTAATCGGCATAATTGTTAATACATTTATGTAACTGTGAAACCAGACGGTCACTACCTTCATGGAAAAATGTTTGCCTACGTAACCACGATTGTACCCAGGCATTTACCTCTTCGTCCGAAGCAAACAGGTGTTCAAAACTATGGAAATCACATGAGGTCGCTTACCAAGGCTGTTTCGACAGCGCTGCGGAAGTTTCTCTGGGAAGCCCTTAGACATCCTCCGTACAGTCCTGATCCCTCCCCATGCGATTTCCATATTTTTGAAGCCCTGAAGAAAGACATTCACGGCGGTCGATTTGCTTCGGACGAAGAGGTGCACACCTGGGTACAATCGTGGTTTCGTAGACAAATATTTTTCCGTGAATACGTTGATCTTGTGATCCCAAAGTTGAATAAATGTATTAACAGTTATGGAGATTACTTTTGAAATAATGAAAATTTTACTCAATTTTTTAAAATGTGTCTCCTTTTCATTTGACTGCTTTTTATACGTTAACTACAAGCACGGAGCAACCAGAATGGCAAGCCCTGTCATATTATCGGTTATGCTATCAAAGACATGAACTATGTGGCTCAAAAATATTACAGTCGATGGTCACATTAAGAAAAGTGGAGTACAGTCACAGAGAGAGACTGGCAGTAAAAAGTCGTGCTCAGGAAGTAACTGTGGTCACCGACAGGGAGCGCACCGCTGCGAGACTAGGCGTCCCTTTACGCACACAGGCACAGGGCAATGAGTGGACTTTGCGACTGGAGAAGAGGCGACCAGTATTGGGAGGGGAGCCTTGTCCGTTGGTAGCAGTGCCACAGGCCTTGGTTACTGCGTATAGGTCTGGAATGCATTCACCGTGAATGATCAACGTAGGAGCTGATGTTCAACTACTTTGCGTAAGAAAACTGTACATAACGTAGGGAATTTTCAATAGGCGTTGTGAAGACTTAAAGCAAGGGTATCGATGTCATTTCACACCTGTAGGAAGTGTTTGTGTCCGAGAACAAACTGAATTATATTGCGGACGTGTTTCTGTGTTTCCTATCCACAAGAGAATTAGTGCGCTCGATCAAATAATAATTAAAACAGGTTGTAAGACGAGTTGCTCCGAACTTTGAATATTGTTCACTAATACGCCTCTTAAATGTTAAGAGCAGAGCGAGACGGTACCGGGAATATGACCTGTCAAAAACGGAGGGTATGTATTAAAATGTCAGATAATTTTTTTATTGTGTAGGTTAAGGCTAAACGCAGAATGTATATGAAAATTGTCATTGAGCATAAGGCTGTTAATAAAAAAAGGTTCTTATGAACTTTCTGCAGTATAATAATAGTAAATGTCATTGTTTTGAGCTAATTTGTTAAAAAATAATTCCAACTCATATTTTTTTCAGAAAAGATGGGTCAGTCAGTTTAATACATTTAAAGTTATGAAAAGGTTTTTAAGTTTGTAAAGGTTGATAGTTTAATGTGATTGCATTTGTGTACATACAATTTGAACAGAGATTTAGTAGTTCCTCATACAGTGTGCATAGTCAAATGTTAGTGCACTTTGTAAGATATCAAATGAAGTTCTCTAAATGCTCTCTGAGCAATAAGAATGACGTGGTAAACCACAGTGCAACTGTTCAGCAATGCTGCATTTAGTTCGGGCTATTCAGCGTCAGATAAAATGTTTAAAAGCATTTCTCTGCCAAGCAGTAACCATTTAGCACGTTCCACTCCTCAGAATCCTTGCCTGACCCGAGTGAAACCGAAAACCGAGCGACATATCCTCGGAATAAAAGGACTTAAGTCTAGGATGTAAACTACTTTCTCCGCTGTTTAACTTACGTGCCGAACAAGCAGTAAAGCAATGAAGGCATTAAAAGGAAGTTTTAGGAGTAGGATTAAAATTCAGAGTGCAAAGATATCAATGATAAGATTAGCTGATGAAATTGCCATCCTCTGGGCTAGTGGGAAAGGAGTACATCATATACTGAATTGGAAGAACAGACTATTGAACACACAGAATTGACTGAAAGTAAACCAAAGTGTGACACAAGTATTAAGGAACAGGAGTAATGGGATTAACGATAAACTTAGCATCAAAACTGTAGACGATGTAGTAGACACAATAAAGCTGTATTACAATCTTGGAAGAAAAATAACTCGTGAGGGACAAATCCAGGTGGGATGCAGAAAACCCTGACTAGATGAGCATTTTACACCAAATGAAGGCAACAAGTATCAACATAGGCCGCAACTTGAGTTAGAAAGTGCTGAGAATGTACGTCTGCAGCACAGAATTGCATGGAGGTGACTCATGGACTCTGGGAAAACTACAAAGCAAGGGAATTGAAGTGAGGTGTGATCTTACAAAAGAATGATGAAAATAAACCTCCTGGTGACGAAATTAAGTTCTTAGCAATATCGGCTCTTAAAGAAATAAAGATTAAAGATTAAACAGAAGAAAGGATTAAATAAAATGATAGGATATTACCTAATAATTTCTGTGGTACTCGAGAGATCCATTTATTTTGTGGTAGGGAAAGAGGATGGGGGCGGAGTCATCTATTTTCTGATTGCTTTGGTGCTACCCGACACACACCCGCCTCCCACGTCGAACTGTTAATCCACGAGTAGCATTTGCACCCAAAGACCTCAGTTATTTGTTAGATATCTTCCAACCTCTATCTTTCCCTATAATTTTACCCTCCACAGCTCCCTCACGTACGTTGGAGGTTACTCCTTAATGTCTCAACACATATGCTACGCTACTGTTCCTCCACATATTTCTCTCTTCGCCGATTCTGCGGAGAACTTCTTCGTTTCTTATCGTACTCGTCCACATATAATTCAAGGTCCTTTTGTGGCATCACATCTCTAACGCTTCGATTCTGTTTTTTCCCAGTTTCCACCGTTCATGATTCAACTCCAAACAACTCTGTGCTCCAGACGATAGACTTCTTATGGCCAGCAGTAATGTCTACATTGACTGCGTTAGCCTTCTTTTTACGTACTCCTTCCGTCGTCCGTCGTATCTTACTTTCCATCCAACGCACCAGGATTCCTTTCATTCATCTACTTCCGGGTGCTTAATTTCGATGTTAAGTCTGTCACCAATGTCAGGTGTGCTACCCCTCATGTCTTTCTTCAGTTTACTCTCTGCCTATATACTGGGATCCTTAGACTGTTCGTTACATTCAGAAGGTGTAGCAGTTCTTGTTCCCTTTTCCTGAGGATAGCAATATCATGACGGAAGCTTCACCATGAATTTTAATCCAACTCCAGAACCTTTCTTTGATTTCCAACATTACTTCATCAAGTCACAGGTTAAGCGGTAATAACTACATCCCCGTCATACATCCTTTTTACTCCTAGATTCATAGAGCCAAAAACTGTTTCAGAAGATGTATATTATAACACATATCGATCGAAAGCAACGAAAACCTCGTAAACACATCTGTCTCTGAAAAGCTCGTGATTTCAGTAACCAGTAACTCCATTTCCAAAGAGATATTTGAAAGTGCTTGTATTTCTACAACATGCCGATAACTGGGCTTCTACTGTATAGTTACATATGAAACAACATTAGCTGTATCACTTTATATATTATTAAGAAAACGTTTTTGCCTCCCCTGTGAAATTTAACGAAGATTAGTTACGATTTTTTCATTGCCTGCCATTGATACAACAGGTATTTGAGTTCGTTAGGTGTTCGTGTTACACTTAATCCAATGAGGAGATCGATATCAAAGAGAAAATTGAGCGAACCTTAGGAAGAAAGTGTCAGAATGTTGAAAAAAAAATGTGTAGCCCATGCTTACTGCAGTCAGATTGTCTAGACATTTCTAGACGTATCTTTGCAAACCATTACTTGCCTCATCACTGTCTGGTGATGTCGAATTGCTTCGACGAGCTGGCAGTACATGTCAGTATCGTGGTGGCCAACCGATTTGTAGGCAGTGCTCGATTTAACGCCTGTGTCTGGCCAAGTGAGTGAATGCCGCTTCCTTCCACTTTCCGCGGTAGGAGAGCTTCCGCCTTTGGTAGCGGCACCAGAAGCGCCTCCCACCTGGATGGCTGCAACGCTGTCGTTGAGCACGTTGAGCTCGGCCGTGATGTGGATGATGAGCACGATGAAGAACATGTCCAGGAAGAGGCTGGCCTGCGCCGTGAAGACGATGAGGAACGCCTGGAAGGCGTAGATGGCCTCGTAGTTGGGGGACGCCTGGGCGTCCACCGGCAACCAGAGGGACAGCGGCGTCTTACGGGCGTCCGCCACCGCCGAGGCGTTCTGCCCGAGCGGTGACGTCAGAGCCGCTGTCAACACCGGGTCCAGCACCCACATCGCCAGCGGCAGCGCCGCCGTCACCTGCCACACAACACGCTCACATGCACATACGCTCAAACAGGTGCGCACACAACTGCTGGCATCGGCTGCAGGGGGTGCAGCGGCGATGGTAATTAACCCACAGATCAAATGCCGCAGGTCACGTATTACACTACTGGCCATTAAAATTGCTACACCAAAAAGAAATGCAGATGATAAACGGGTATTCATTGGACAAATATGTTATACTAGATCTGACACGTGATTACATTTTCACGCAGTTTGGGTGCATAGATCCTGAGAAATCAGTACCCAGAACAACCACCTCTGGCCGTAATAACGGCCTTGATACGCCAGAGCTCGGATGGCGTGTACAGGTACAGCTGCCCATGCAGCTTCAACACGATACCACAGTTCATTAAGAGCAGTGACTGGCGTATTGTGACGAGCCAGTTGCTCGGCCACCATTGACCAGACGTGTTCAATTGGTGAGAGATCTGGAGAATGTGCTGGACAGGGCAGCAGTCGGACATTTTCTGTATCCACAAAGGCCCGTACAGGACCTGCAACATGCGGTCGTGCATTATCTTGCTTAAATTTAGGATTTCACAGGCATCGAATGAAGGGTAGAGCCACGGGTCGTAAATACCTTCACGCCGGGTGATACGCCACTATGGCGATGAAGAATACACGCTTCCAATGTCCGTTTACTGCGATGTCGCCAAACACGGATGCGATCATCATGATGCTGTAAACAGAACCTGGATTCATACGAAAAAATGACGTTTTGCCATGCGTGCACCCAGCTTCGTCGTTGAGTACACCATCGCAGGCGCTCCTGTCTGTGATGCAGCGTCAAGGGTAACCGCAGCCATGGTCTCCGAGCTGATAGTCCATGCTGCAGCCAACGTCGTAGAAATGTTCGTGCAGACGGTTGTTGTCTTGAAAACGTCCCCGTCTGTTGACTCAGGGATCGAGACGTGGCTGCACGATCCGTTATAGCCATGCGGATAAGATGCCTGTCATCTCGATTGCTAGTGATACGAGGCCGTTGCGATCCAGCACGGCGTTCCATATTACCCTCCTGAACCCACCGATTCCATATTCTGCGAATAGTCATTGGATCTCGACCAACGCGAGCAGCAATATCGCGATACGATAAACCGCAATCGCGATAGGCTACAATCCGACCTTTATCAAAGGGCATCACAACAACGTTTCACCAGGCAACGCCGGTCAACTGCTGTTTGTGTATGAGAAATCGGTTGGAAACTTTCCTCATGTCAGCACGTTGTAGGTGTCTCACCGGCGCCAACCTTGTGTGAATGCTCTGAAAAGCTAATCATTTGCATATCACAGCATCTTCTTCCTGTCGGTTAAATTTCGCGTCCCTAGCTTCGTGGTATAGCAATTTTAATGGCCAGTAGTGTGTTTTATTAAACTAATTTCGCCTGTCAGAAGCGAACATCTTGGTGGATAAAATCGTCTCTCGTTACCTTCGTCAACACAAGAAGTTTCTCGGGTAGATAATGACGTCAATCAGGGCTTTAAACCTCTAACGTGTTGCTACATGACTATTGAATATTTGAGGAACCTTGCGTATATCGACAGAAACTATTTAATAAAAACAGTTAACAAATAGAGGACGAAAGATGCAGGAAGTACATGGAGATACTTAACATTGTAACGTATTACTATCTTTACGACGTTTCTCATCGAGCCATATACGTTATCTCGCATTTCTAGCTGCTTCTCTCACACAAATAATGATAAAAATTCAGAAATTCAGGTTCGCCACCAGCCCAAGCCCTTCCTAACCACTTAGAAAAAAATGGAGCTGTAAAATTATTAGTTTAATTACTTTAATAAATTAAATACAAGAATGCTAATTTCTTTAAGTAGCCAGATAAATACCACTCCATGTCGTGCATAAAACAACTTGATTAATTCAGGATTGGATATCGGAGTAAGTGGGTAAGATCAACACCACAGAATTTATCTTTCACGTAGATTATTTATTGTATTTTAGTATTTGGTTGCACATCCTAACTACACATAACTGGTGCCTGACTAGAAATATTTAAGTAAGAATTACGTAAGAACGTAACAGAACGCAATTTAACTACAGCAAGAAGAAACACAGAAAACGGGGGTGGGATACAATGATACTATCATCTCCTTTGCATTCATACCACAAAAATATCTCAGTGAGATTCGCATTACAATCCTACGCATGCACTATTCTGGACAGAGGTTTAACCAATGCACTAGGTTGTGCGATAATTATTGAACACACTAACAGCGTCTGCTGCTTGCAAACGGCCGAACTAGAGCACGTGGTGTATTCCGAATCAGTGTTGTGCTGCTTTGTAGAAAGTGCACGAAAGAACAGATATTCTTGCAGAAATTATAGCTAATTAAACAAGCAAACTGTTAAAATAAATCCTATTGCGGTGCCGTGGTGAACCAGAAGGGTCATTGATTACCAAACACGTGGCACAAAATCGACACGCAAAGACAAAAGCAACTTCCACAAAATATAAAGGGTTAAAAATCATACGCGCTTCGTCATAGTGTTACACTCACGTACGGTTGATGTGATCCTAACCAGCTTTTCCTAATCTGATTTACCATTTGAAATTCTACTTCATCGTTATTCAAAGTGAACAAAGTAACTTCCACACTTTTAACTCCAACACCCAAAAATTGCCTATTTGAAGCAATATAATTATGGCACATTCGGAAAAATAACTCGCTTCACACGCTTCAGTTGAGCTGAAGTTCTTAAGTATTTCAACAATTAAACATAACGAAGTTCTTACTCAACCTGATTCCTATCACCTGAAACCCCCCTTAAGAGCTACGATCCGTACTCACCAAGCGTTCACCGAAGAGTGCTGCTTTCTCTTTCGAGATACCTAGCTCCCCGTGCAGCGGAAGCTACCAGAGGGGTAGCCCTGCGTCATCAACCTCATACACAAAAACAGCCTTCGCCTAAGGTGGGTAAACCTCTCCGTTCACGTATTGGAAACCTACGTTGGTCATCCTGTGCTCTCCTTCGAACGAGAAGCAACATCGTCTGCCACTTCAGCGTTTCCCACAAAACAAAACCGAAACCCCACATTAAAACACATATATAATATTCAATAGGGCTTATTTGAGAGCTCAGTCTTCCTGGAAGAGTTCATGAATTGAGCTAAAATCATTTAGTAAAGTGAATAAGTTGTACCGAATTCGACGTGTTATTTAGTACGTATAGGGAGAAAAATATAATCACGAGTTATTGAAACACATTAGTATAGGAAATAATAGAAGAAAGAGTTACGGGAGAATGTGTTGCAGGTAGTAGGAATGGTAAAAGGGGATTAGGATTCGTTATGATGGTAGAGAGTGAGTTACGGTGAGCGGTTCAGTTATAGGGTTGTTCTCATCATAACCGACAGTAAACTAATGCTAAGAACAGTAGTTGCATACCGAAACCACAAGCAGATGATGAACAGGTAGAGAAAATTTATGATAATATTGCACAGCTAATTCATTACGTAAAAGGAGTTTAAAATCTAGTAATCATGGAGGATTGTAACGCGGTAGTAGGAGAAGGACTAGAAGACAGAGTTGTGGGTGAATATGGTATAGTATTAGGAATAAGAGAGAAGAAATACGAATTGATTTATGCAATAAATTTCAGCTAATGATAGCGAATACTCTTCTCAACAATCACAAGGTGATGAGGTTCAAGAGGACGTCATCTGGATTACATCGTTCTGAGACAGAGGTTCCGAAAGTACTCGATTGTAAGTCGTACACCCTGCCGCTGATATAGCCTCGCATTATAATTTGGTAATGATGAAGAGTAGACTGAGGTTTAAGAGAATCGTTCGTAAGAATTAGTGCAGAAAGAAGCAGGATATTGCAGTACTGACGAATGCTGCGATGCGTCTGAAAGTCACTAAAGCTGTAAACACTTTCTCAATGAATAACAGTTGAAGAGGAATGGACATCTCTAAAAAGTTCATTCACATAATTCTACCAAAGAGATACAGGCACAAGGAGAGATAACCACAGAGAAACCTTAGATGGCAGAAGATGTACTTTAGTTATTCCACGAAAGAAGGATGTACCAAAATGTTCAGGAAAAGATAAGAATAGAACATTATAAATCAATGAGAATGAAATAAATAGGAAGTGCAGGGAGCAGGGAAGCCAAAGCGAAATTTCTGCAGAAAGGAATTTGAAAATTTCGAAAAATCAATGGTCTTCGACTAATTCAGCACAGGGAACCGTGAAAAATAGCTTAGGTTAAATAAAAAGCAAAAGCTTCAACATTGTTGGTGAAAGAGGAAAGAGCAGATGGTGACTGTCTGATGACTTTTACTGTACGGCCTTTCTGAGTACCCAACTACATCATGCAGGCGAACTCACTCGCCTTTCTAAGAGGAGGTGTGGTCTCTCCGCGGGCGCTATAAAGAAAAGCTGCCCAGGCGACAGAAGCGACGAAATGGCTCTTTGCGAGCCTGTAGACGACTGCATTCAGTACATGTCTGTTCAACGTGAAATGCTGACAGACTTTTGTAGCAGGCGAGGAGGTACCCATGTTTCACTGAAAACACGCTGTGAAGTTCCTCTGCGCAGGCTGTTAAGGCGTGCAACCACCAACCAACATTTTAAAGCCGCAGTCACAACAGGAAGTACGTTGTGCATCATAGCTTTATAGCAGCTAAGTATATCATATCAATAGTCTCGTCAAAATGAAACAGATCAATCTACGATAGACCTCGTGGCACAGTCAACTAAATTCTTACGTTATGATAAAGATGTACAAGTTATTGTATTCTTCATTTGTGTCGCCGTAGTGTCCATAGTTGCTTTATAATTCTTGAGGGTATTTTTGGTCTGTCGTTGCAACTACGAAAGTTGGTGAAAAAATCACGAATTTTGTTGTTGCAACAACAGACCAAAAATACCCTCAGGTTATTGTAAATTATGAAATTTAATACTTTTCTTGTATTAGCTGCACAGAACTCAACGATGGCTCAAAACAAATGCAATTCAATGTACGAGGATTGGAACTTAAATAGTGGCAACTACTTATCCACAGCCGATACAAAAGAGTTACATGTTTGCACCTGTTACTGTCCTTCAAAGTAGTCACCAACGTTATGTAGAACCCGTTGCCAGCAAACTTCAAAATTTCTTAAATCAGTGAGGAAGTGGAAACCAAATGTCTGTTAAATGTAAACACCGAAGAGGAGGTAAGTGCGGAAAGTATAGCAAATCTAGTAACTTATGGCAACGTAGTCGAGTGATGTCTTCAACACCGGCAGCAGCACACTTGCTCATTTTCATGCATAATTACATGATACGTGTAGTATACTGCATTTACTCAGGTCTGAAGATGGTCCTAGTTAATTGAAATCGATAATCTGACTGATAAATACCGGTGGCCTGTGACTGTTTTTATAATAAAATAAATATTTCCTGGAACTCTGGAATACGTTATTGCATCTATTTCACAACTTGCAACATGAAACGTTCGGGTATGAAATTTGAATGGATGGTCGGTGCAGAACAAGTAACTCATTGGAAGATGATTATTGTAGCGGCACAGGGCAGCTGAGTCACATGTCGCACATAAAATACAAGTGAAGTAAACATAACCTTATGTCACCCTTGTTGAACTGTGACTTCCAAATCGCCAAAGTTCGTGGTATAAAAGAGAAATTTAAACAGATACCTACTTCAGTCACTATTATTGTTTTCAACGACTCATTTCGAGGGCTTACAAAGCTATCTTAAGTTGGATCATTAGATTAAAGGAAAATTTGGTTTCTTGGCTGTAAAAAAACAGTCTACCTTTCCCTTCGTTTCGGTACACACTTGTTACTGTGTGTCATTCTATAATAACATGTTACTGAATTCATAAATTGTAAACTGTAATTAAGTTTTGTTATATTTTTTAATGTAATCTGTGTTACATATAAGTTGACGGATCATCGACGTTGTGCTGAACCAGCAGCTATACGCACGTTTCGACTGCAGCCGTCGTTGCTAGCTAAATATACTGTGTGAGGCAGCGATTGTTCTCTGCTCCATTGTACTACGCACCGCTACCTACTGTTCGCCTTACCTCTGATAAGTATACGAAATTGTATTTACGATCTTTATTAAGCATATTAGTACATCGGATGATCATTAATATGCATGTTAATACGTCAGACGATTCCACTTTCGGTTACCAATAATAGTTAAACGATTTTTACCTCTGTGCGTTACTTACGCTTTTCTCGGAATTATGATGTGCAGTTTAGAATGCCTACTCTACTAGGGGCTGGGGTAGCTTTCTTCACATCTCACGGTTCCTCATCCCATGCCAGGAGGGGACAGGGAAGGAACTGCTTCCTGTACTACCCACAACACCCTCCGACAGTTGGCCAACTTAGATTAACACACTGAATGACTTCTGTGCCATAGTCTGATATCAAGTGATAGGTAACTTATTTTTAGCGAAATGAAGTGTAAAGCAAACAGCTGGCTATATCCAGGTCAAGAAATTCACATGTAATCCATTAATGTATAAGTGCTCAAAACGCCGCACTATAGTCAATAAACGTGTGACACTGATAATTATTTTAATGTGACTTCTATAAAATAAAAATAAGCTCAGGAGCTGAGTAATAACACACAAGTATTTACTTGTGTAGTTCACGCCCTGGATCAATACTTTCTAGTTAACTTCAATAGGTTGGATATCAGGTGTGTTCCACCTTCGGCTGTCTCGTGTACACGGATGCTCTTAGTACGTTTCTAGCTTACTGTCGTCTTGGGTAGTTGTTTTCGTTGATGATGATGATGATGATGACGATAGTAATGAGAGAAGAAGAGGATGAAACCCAGGGACGGTATTTAGTATATTGTTCCTGAAAAATACAATGATTACACGTTTCTATAGGAAAGAATGCGTGCTGTTATACGCTACACCACTGCTGGCTGTACTGTAGCATGTAACAGGATCGGGCCTTACTGAGTAAGAAACGTGAAGAACGACGTGTAAATAAGTCGTCACGTGCGGTGAGTAAAATGTACCTGAAATCCGACGCAGACCCTGGTGGCGTGTCTCTGGAAGCGGCTGCGGACGAACGCTCCCTGCTCGGGGAAGCCCCGACGGGCTTCTAGCAGCAGGTTTGCCAACCGCTGCACACGCAAGCGGTACGCCATAAAGTAAAGAATCTGTCAACAGGCATCAACTTCTTCTAAGATTGGCCAGAAAATCTAGATTTGTAAGACTTTCTGCAAGGATTTCAGGTGAGGGTGTTATCAACCTAGCACTACAATTTTAGTAGCTTTAAGAGTAACTGTTCTGACTACTGAACAGTTACAATCAAAACATCATGTGTAATCTTGACATTGACTTCAAGAGTTGTTGCACCATAAAAATGTATTTTGGGATAGTAGGAGTTGTTCAAAATGGTTCAAATGGCTGTAAGCACTAAGGGATTTAACATCTGAGGTCAACAGTCCCCTAGACTTACAACTACTTAAACCTAACTAACCTAAGGACATCACACACATCCATGTCCGAGGCAGGATTCGAACCTGCGACCGTAGCAGCAGCGTGGTTCCGGACTGAAGCGCCTAGAACCACTCGGCCACAGTGACCGGCAAGAGTTGTTCCACTTTTAGGGAATTTTCGATTGTTTCATAATACACTGTACCCGGGTTTAGAACGTAGGTGCTGTTTGCTGGTAAATTACTACTTTCAGAAGGTAATTTATTGTAATTAGCTTAAGTGCCGCAAGTATCGTCGGTATATCAAAGAGAAAAAGAAATATTCATCATTAATTCAGAAAAATAAAGGAAATTATCATCATTATGACTTCCAGCGCACTGCAGCTGGTCTATTCCGACCGAAGGAAGGAAAACCTTCCAAAAGTCCTTTGTTCTCTACAGTGGAAGCTCTACAAGAGGTTGGTACTCTATCTGTCTACTCAAAACTTCAAAGGTAAACTGAAGAAACAATTAATGTTTTGTGAAATAAGCTACCAAACGATATGTAGGGAAGAAGTAGTAATATTCTGTAATGTGAAAGTGAGTAAGCAGATCTCTCATGTAGCCAGTAAGTCGAAATTTCATGTTAGGTTTGCTGACAATACCACAGCTGTAAACTATAGACTCATTTATTCTCTTTTAATGTCTTACTAAAGATGATGATGATTTTTGGTCTGCGAGGCGCTCAACTGCGCGGTCATCAGCGCCCATAAAAAGTCCCAATCTTTACAGAGTCCAAATTAGCCACTTTCATGATTGATGATGAAATGATAAATACACAAACACTCAGTCCCCGAGCAGAGTAAATCTCCATCCCGGCCGGGAATCGAACCCGGGACCTCGCGATCCAAAGGCAGCAACGCTAGCGACTAGACCACGAGCTGCGGATATGTCTTGCTAACATACAGTTTTATAATTTGGAGGGCTGTGTCTTTCAAGTGAACGGCGTTCTCGAAATATAGACTGATGCTAACGTTTAATTTACTCGAAGCATAAGCCGCGCGGGGTAACCGAGCGGTCGGCGTCACGGTAGCTCAGCGTGTTCGGTCAGAGGGTTTAGCTACCCTCTGTATTTAAAAACTGAGTAAACGGATCAACGAACAACCTGAACGAGTGTCATCTGTAGTCCACCACGAACAAATTCACGAACAATAAAGAACAAAATGAGATAAAAAAAGCAAAAAAAAAAGCTGTCTAAGGCGCTGCAGTCATGGACTCTGCGACTGGTCCCGGCGGAGGTTCGAGTCCTCCCTCGGGCATGGGTGTGTGTGTTTGTCCTTAGGATAATTTAGGTTAAGTAGTGGGTAAGCTTAGGGACTGAAGACTTTAGCAGCTAAGTCCCATAAAATTTAACATACATTTGAACATTTTTGAACTCGAAGCATACAATAACAGTGGCAGAAATAACTATTTTGAGTCGAATACCATTTTATTAACTGTGTGGAAAGCAACAGTAAATTAATTTGTAGAATGCGCTTTGCTATAAAAAATAGATGTTGTCAATGCTGTGTTCCAAAAGGACAACACATGTAGGAGGCAAATCACCAATACTTACCATCAATTGTTAGTTAAAGACAATTGATGTTCTGAGTAATTCAATTTGTTTGTTGACCATGGAAACTAACATGCAACCATAATTATATCAGTTTTAACAAAACTATTTATGCTTTGAGACGATAGCAGTCGTTCACGAATTTACAAGAAAATGTAGGGCTATTCCAAGTTCTAGTTGTTAAGAACTGATCGTGCTAACACACAAGCATGTGGTTGAAGTTTCGTATGGTAATAATTAGTAATGTAAAGAATAGTTCATAGACCAGTAATAAGCTACATATCAACGACAGTTCTCGTAACTCTTTTTTAAAATTTATTGTGATTTAAAAATTTATGTGTTAGAAACAGAATATTGTTAGTTTTACAAACATTTGTACGGGATGTGGTTCCGAATAAACGCAATGTTGTGTAATCAAATTACCTCATCCGTACAACCGTTGCACCGGATTCGTAGCGAAAGCTACGTAGTTCTTTAATTTTTATGACATGGCCTGCCTTCAAAATGCAGAGGAGTGGATGCCAACCAGTAAGTGGTATGGAGCTGCTTCTGTCACTTCCGTAACTTTTGATGTCGTTGTGTCGACACGGGAACCTGTATGGCCCCTCTGCTGCCGATCGCCTTGAAACAATAGCTTTGAAGTGTGTTATCTGTTACGCATTGTCGCCTATCCTACTTTACAAAACGACTAAGTCCCCGACCTCCACGGTGACAAGGTATGGACATTCAGCACCTTGTCGCCTTCTCGTGGTTTCACAGTCCTGCCATAGATACTCACGACAGTAGCACGCTAACAGCCAAGGAGCTTCGCCATTTCGAGAGTCTCGTTCCCAAGCGCCAGGCTGTATCAATCTGCCGTTAGTCAAAGTAAGTTGTATCAGCGATTTTTCTCATTTTCTGTCGCTAAAATGATTCCCCTTTGTAGTGTCCCAAAATATCAAATATGGTACAGTTGGCAGCCGAATGAATCACGCTCGTCATTTTTTTCTAGTTTCTCGCAGTCACACGAACTCGGCAACATTACCGAAAAGCACAGTGTATGCGCCCGAACGAAGATGCCACGTGGAGCAAATGGTAAGACACAGAAGTAGTATTACTTATGTCATCTTCCTATATGCCTACATTTTGCACATTGTCAGGCCAGTTATGTTTGCATTTGTGTAAAAGACGTAAAGCTAATATAGTTTTCCTGTTACATCTTATTTCCTGTAAATGAGAGAATGAATAGTTTCGTAGGCTATAAATAGAATATTTAACAATTTAACGGTGTCTCTGTCGTAAGTGGGCGTGGTTCTTAGGTATGACGTATTCAGAAATCCTGGAGGTGCTACTGGAACCCATCGACCCAAATATTTTGGACGAAAGGGAAAGATATTAAGTAAAGAAGGGTCAACCAATACGAACCATTCCACAAGCATGCAAAATAGCTAGGAATGCATTTCATTTGCTAGAAATTTACACATGGAGACAAAAATACTGACCTAGATGTATGTAAAAAACAAGGTTGCTCCAGTCTCGTAAAATGCCAGGCTTGTGATGTGTTCCTGTGTTTCACTTCAATCAGAAATTGCTTCAAAACTTTTCAGACGCTATGAAACAGCTTACAGTGCTGAAGCAAAAAATCCTAGGTTCAGTAATCTACATACACGTAATCACGTATATTATTGTAAAGAATATGTAATGAACACTGTTTTGCAAAATTTAGTCTCTGAAATAATTGTATCTTTGACATGTTTATATACTGTCCTTTTCAGTTTCATAAAAAACCCAGAAAGAATAAATAAATAGTCTATACAAGCTCTGATTTCTGTTAATTAATATCTCCTAACCCAAAATTCCTTAAAATTCCAATAAACAGCGATAAATAAGTACAGGGCTATTACAAATGATTGAAGCGATTTCATAAATTCACTGTCGCTCCATTCATTGACATATGGTCACGACACACTACAGATACGTATAAAAACTCATAAAATTTTGTTCGGCTGAAGCCGCACTTCAGGTTTCTGCCGCCAGAGCGCTCGAGAGCGTAGTGAGACAAAATGGCAACAGGAGCCGAGAAAGCGTATGTCGTGCTTGAAATGCACTCACATCAGTCAGTCATAACAGTGCAACGACACTTCAGGATGAAGTTCAACAAAGATCCACCAACTGCTAACTCCATTCGGCGATGGTATGCGCAGTTTAAAGCTTCTGGATGCCTCTGTAAGGGGAAATCAACGGGTCGGCCTGCAGTGAGCGAAGAAACGGTTGAACGCGTGCGGGCAAGTTTCACGCGTAGCCCACGGAAGTCGACGAATAAAGCAAGCAGGGAGCTAAACGTACCACAGCCGACGGTTTGGAAAATCTTACGGAAAAGGCTAAAGCAGAAGCCTTATCGTTTACAATTGCTACAAGCCCTGACACCCGATGACAAAGTCAAACACTTTGAATTTTCGGCGTGGTTGCGATAGCTCATGGAAGAGGATGCGTTCGGTGCGAAACTTGTTTTCAGTGATGAAGCAACATTTTTTCTTAATGGTGAAGTGAACAGACACAATGTGCGAATCTGGGCGGTAGAGAATCCTCACGCATTCGTGCAGCAAATTCGCAATTCACCAAAAGTTAACGTGTTTTGTGCAATCCCACGGTTTAAAGTTTACGGCCCCTTTTTCTTCTGCGAAAAGAACGTTACAGGACACGTTTATCTGGACATGCTGGAAAATTGGCTCATGCCACAACTGGAGACCGATAGCGCCCACTTCATCTTTCAACAGGATGGTGCTCCACCGCACTTCCATCATGATGTTCGGCATTTCTTAAACAGGAGATTGGAAAACCGATGGATCGGTCGTGGTGGAGATCATGATCAGCAATTCATGTCATGGCCTCCACGCCCTCCCGACTTAACCCCATGCGATTTCTTTCTGTGGGGTTATGTGAAAGAGTCAGTGTTTAAACCTCCTCTACCAAGAAACGTGCCAGAACTGCGAGCTTGCATCAACGGTGCTTTCGAACTCATTGATGGGGACATGCTGCGCCGAGTGTGGGAGGAACTTCATTATCGGCTTGACGTCTACCGAATCACTAAAGGGGCACATATCGAAATTTTGTGAATGCCTAAAAAAACTTTTTGAGTTCTTGTATGCGTGTGCAAAGCATTGTGAAAATATCTCAAATAATAAAGTTATTGTAGAGCTGTGAAATCGCTTCAATCATTTGTAATAACCCTGTATTTTATACATTTGACTACTTTCGCATCATAGAGACCCGTCAGATAACGTCTGATACATGATCTACGGTTGCTTTTGATTGATAGAGACCAGATGTATCACATGTTACAGATGACCTGTGGGTCATGCATGGAATGATAAAATGTATGGAATGATTTATATAAATCGTAGGCATTTAGTTATTCTAAGAAGTGAAATATTACAAATTTTTCAATTCTTTCTTTAAAAGTTTGGTTTCAGGTCTCTAGAGGATATATTTTCTTTACCGCGTCACGTTCGCCAAGCGCCACCGGGTGTCATTATGATTTGGTTTATCAGTGTAGCCTTTAAAGTGTATGACCGGTTGGGCAGTTTATATACATCTAGCACATTAAATTGGTTTTTTATTAATAAATGTGAATAAAGTATAACATTCCATATAAGTATTATCTACTACATCTACACTCATGCTCATAAATTAAGGATAATTGCAGAACGTGGTGCCACACAACGTGGCACTACACAAAACTGACTTTAATAGCATAGGCACATAGGGAACACAGATGACACAGACCTGTAAGTCCACGGTATTAGTGATTATTTGAGAAAACCGTCAAGAAACACATGTGCTACAAAACGCCACTGTTTCCTGCGCATGTTCCCAGATATCAGTATGGGATATGATTACCATGCACACGTACACAGGCCGCACAACGGGTTGGCATACTCTGGATCAGGTGGTCGATCAGCTGATGGGGTATAGCCTCCCATTCTTGCACCCGTGCCTGTCGGAGCTCCTGAAGTGTCCTAGGGGTTTGAAGACGTGCAGCGATACGTCGAGCGAGAGCATCCCAGGCATGCTCGATGGGGTTTAAGTCTGGAGAACAGGTAGGCCACTCTATTCGCCTGACATCTTCTGTTTCAAGGTACTCCTCCACGATGACAGCTCGGAGGGGCCGTGCGTTATCATCTATCAGGAGGAAGGTGGGACCCACTGTTCCCCTGAAATGGTGGACATACCGGTGCAAAATGACGTCCCGATACACCTGACCTGTTACAGCTCCTCTGTCAAAGACATGCAGGGGTGTACGTGCACCAGTCATAATCCCATATCACACTATCAGACCACGAATTTCATAATGGTCCCTTTCAAGGACATTAAGGGGTTGGTATCTGGTTCCGTTTCACGCCAGATCAAAAACCGGTGAGAATCACTGTTCAGACTAATCTTTGACTCGTCCGTGAACGTAACCTGGGGCCATTGTTCCAAAGACCTGTACTGTGTTCTTGACACCAGGCTTTACGGGCTCTCCTTCGACCAGGGGTCAGTGGAATACACCTTGCAGGTCTTCGGGCGAATAAACCGACTTGGTTTAGACTGTGTGTCTGGAGACAACTGTTCCAGTGGCTGCAGCAAGGTCCCGAGCAAGGCTACCTGCAGTACTCCGTGGCCGTCTGCGGGCATTGATGGTGAGATATTGATCTGTGGACGTAGCGCACTATAGCGCCTGGACACGTTTCCTGTCTTCTGGAATCGTTTCCATAATCTTGAGATCACACTTTGTGGCACTCGGAGAGCCCTGCTGTGTTTGACCAGCCTCCAGTCGCTCTAATATTCTACCCCTCATGTTGTTGTTGTTGTGGTCTTCAGTCCTGAGACTGGTTTGATGCAGCTCTCCATGCTACTCTATCTTGTGCAAGCTTCTGCATCTCCCAGTACCTACCGCAACCTACATCCTTCTGAATCTGCTTAGTGTATTCATCTCTTGGTCTCCCTCTACGATTTTTACCCTCCACGATGCCCTCCAATGCTAAATTTGCGATCACTTGATGCCTCAAAACATGTCCTACCAACCGATCCCTTCTTCTAGTCAAGTTGTGCCACAAACTTCTCTTCTCCCCAATCCTATTCAATACCTCCTCATTAGTTACGTGATCTACCCACCGTATCTTCAGCATTCTTCTGTAGCACCACATTTCGAAAGCTTCTATTCTCTTCTTGTCCAAACTAGTTATCGTCCATGTTTCACTTCCATACATGGCTACACTCCATACAAACACTTTCAGAAACGACTTCCTGACAAATCTATACTCGATGTTAACAAATTTCTCTTCTTCAGAAACGCTTTCCTTGCCATTGCCAGTCCACATTTTATATCCTCTCTACTTCGATCATCATCAGTTATTTTACTCCCTAAATAGCAAAACTTCTTTGCTACTTTAAGTGTCTCATTTCCTAATCTAATTCCCTCAGCATCACCCGACTTAAATTGACTACATTCCATTATCCTCGTTTTGCTTTTGTTGATGTTCATCTTATATCCTCCTTTCAAGACACTGTCCATTCCGTTCAACTGCTCTTCCAAGTCCTTTGCTGTCTCTGACAGAATTACAATGTCATCGGCGAACCTCAAAGTTTTTACTTCTTCTCCCCTCATAACGTCATCAATATGTGTTCTTTGAGTCATTTTCAACACACAGTCACCATTCGCACGTCTGAAAACGTCTGCACACTTACTCACTGCACCGTACTCTGACATGCATCAACACACCTGTGCGTATGTGGACTGCTGACAGCGCCACCGTGCGACGACCGCAGGTCAAATACGCCAAATGGTGATACCCCGAGGTGATTTAAACCCGCAAACCGCCCACCAGAGAGTTGTTGCACCATGTATCAGCATTATCCTTAATTTTAGGAGCGTGAGTGTAGATGATGATTTTATTTAACGTGTTTTGCCATCGTTCTTAATATACGTGTTATACTTAGACTAGTCGTGGCACATACGTTACTCAACGTGGTACCTGGCATTGCGGCTACAGCGGCAGTGCCCGACTCACCCTGACGCCAGTGACTACGATGGTGGTGCAGACGAAGATCCGCTCTCCGAGCTCCTCCAGGTCGTCTACCTGCTCCAGACACAGCTTCATGAAGGCTGTGGCGCCGAACATCGCTACCACGAGCAGCGTGGGCGCGGCGCGCACCCACCGCGTGGTCCCGGGTTCTGGCCCAGCCCAGATCCCGAGAGCACTCAGGGCTGACGCTCCGAGGCCCAGTAGACCTCCCAGATCCTCCGTGCGGGAAGAACTGCGGCCGTCACGCAAGTGATGTTCCATCCGCAGCTGCCTGTACCGGCATTTAACTACCAGTAACTCTCATCATAGATGACAAATGATCTATATCTACCATCCACACCTCCATCTATATCTAAATTTCGCAAGCCACTTTACGACCCATACTTGGACGATCTCCAGATACCACTAATACTTCGTCCAATCAAATACTTTTTCAGTTCGCGAATTGTGAGACGCGAAAATGATTGCCTGTACGTCCCTATGTAACTAATTTCCCCGATTAACTCGTCGTGGTTTTCTCACGGGAAATGTATGGGAGAAAGGAATCTGTTACGGGGGTGTGCTGAGAAGCAGTGCCTCCGAGATTTTCGTGAAAACTCTTGCAACTTTTTATTGTAGCGTTTAACATGACGGTGTGTGACATAACTGTGGTGTCACCGCAAGGCACCACACTGGCTAGGTTGTAGGCTTCAAATCGGCCGCTGTCCGTGAGTACACATCGGGCCCGCGAGTCGCCACTGTCGACGCTAGCAGACCGAGCGCCGCCACTCAGCTGGTCTTATGAGACTAGGCAGCGCACTGGCCAGTTCTACTGCCGACTTTAATAGGAATGGTTCACTCGTTACAGCTTCAGAGATCTCATTTGCAGAGACGCTAGTTAGCATAGCCTTCAGCTAAGTCAGTAGCTACGACCTAGCCAGGCGCCACATACTGTTTATGTATTGCCAATTGCTCTATACGTGTGAAGCAATCAGAATTGTAAAGCAGTATTCGCAGTTCAGTTTATAACTGCACTTGTAAATATTATTTTACAAAGTCAAGATCGACGTTCATCGCTGATGCTGAATTAAAGGTAAGTATTTAATTGTATTCCTGTCTACCAACTTCTGATCAACTAATATGTTTGAGATACATACCGTCAAGCATAGTTAATTGATCCTTCCGTCAGCTGACTTGATCAACGCATGCAATAATGGCCACCCCTTGTGATCAGACTAAGAGTCAAATTGCGTGGCTCAGCTGGGTCACCCTATTTCCATGAGGCCCATAGTTCCGCCTCATACATAACAATAACTAAGTCGGCGCGTTAGAAACACCGTTCCGTAATCGAGTTCCGATCTCGAAGAGTTCGTCCACACATGAAGTACCCACTCCTTCACCATGAGAATGCGGACCACACACGAGCGCTGCAACCTCTGCAACAGACCGACACCGTGGTTCGCCGTCATCGATCAGCCTTCATATAATCTCGGCTTTTCCCCATGTGGTTTTCATCTGTTTACAAAAATTAAAATACCATTTCGAGAGCTTTACTTTGATATTGATGAAGCGATGCAAGGAGAAATGAAGCTGTGGCTCCGACAACAAAGTAAAACTTTCTACAGTGGCGGTATCAACAAACTGGTCTCTCGTTGGCAGATATAAGTTCGTCGCCAGAGTGGCTATGTTGAGAAATACACTGAAGCGCAAAGAAACTGGTATAGGCACGCGTATTCAAATACTGGGATATGTAAACAGGCAGAATACGGCGCTGCGGTCGGCAACGCCTATATAACACAACAAGAGTCTGCCGCAGTTGTTAGATCTGCTACTACTGCTACAACGGCAGGTTATCAAAATTTAAGTGAGTTTGAGCGTGGTGTACAGTCGGCGCAGGAGAGATGGGACACAGCATCTCCGACGTAGCGAAGAAGTAGGGATTTTCCCGTAAGACCATTTCACGAGTGTACTGTGAACATCAGGAATCCGGTAAAACTAAAAATCTCCGACATCGTTGCAGCCGGAAAAAGGACATGCAAGAACGGAACCAAAAACAACCGAAGAGAATTGTTCAACGGGACGGAAGTGCTATCCTTCCGATAACTGCTGTAGCTTTCAGTGCTGAGCCATCAACGTGTGTCAGTGTGCAAACATTTCAACGAAACATCATCGATGTGGGTTTTGGAGCTGAAATCCCAGCCATCTACCATTGATGACTGCACGACAGAAAGGTTTACGCCTCGCCTGGGCCCGTCAATGACTGGAAACGTGTTGCCTGGTCGAACGAGTCTCGTTTCGGATGTATAGAGCGGATGGACGTGTACGGGTATGAAGACAAACTCACGATTCCATGGACCCTGCGTATCAGCAGGAGACTGTAAAAGCTGGTGGAGGCTATTTAATGGTGTGTGGAGTGCGCAGTTTTAGTGATATGGGATCCCTGATACGTCTAGATTCGACTCTGACAGGTGACACGTACGTAAGCATCCTGTATGATCACCTGCATCCATTTACGTCCATTGTTCATCCCGACGGACTTGAGCAAATCCAGCAGGGCAATGCGACACCCCACACGTACAGAATTTCTATAGAGTGGCCCCAGGAACATTCTTCTGAATTTAAACACTTGCGCTCGCCACCAAATTCCCCAGGCATAAACATTATTTAGCGTATCTGGGTGCCTTGCAACCTGCTGTTCAGAAGAGATCTCTACTCCCTGGTACTCTTACGAATTTATGGACGGCCCTGCAGGATTCTTGGTGTCAGTTCCCTCCAGCACTACTTCAGACATTAGTCGAGTCCATGCCACGTCGTGCTGCGGTGGTTCTGCGTCCTCGCGGGCGCTCTACACGATATTAGGCAGGTGTAACAGTTTCTTTGGCTCTTCAGTGTAAATACGTAGACATGAGGAGTAAAGATCTACATACGTAGACATGAAGAGTAAAGATGTACAATGTTAGTCACGTTTGGTTTATTTATAAAGCTTTAAGAGCTTTCACATACAAAATTCAGAGGTTTTACTTTTCAGCAGGCCCTCGCATTTACCTCTTCTCGTAATGTTCGTTTTCCAAGTTACAACAGTAAACCTCCCTGATGCGGAACGCTTTTCTTCGAGCGTCTACTGCTGGAGTTAATGAGAATTTCTGTAAAGTTTTCGCACTTACCAAACCAACTCGTGACGAAACGTTCCCCTCTTCGTTGGTTCTTCTCTGTCTCTTCTATTACCCCAAGCGGTTAAGGTTTCCCGATTGACGAGCATATGTTAATAATCAGTCTGACGAGTGTGTTCTAAGTTCTTTCGCGAGTTAACTACTATTTATTGTAATTTTTCTAATGAATTGCAATGTGCTAAGTGCTTTTCTACAGTTACGTTATGTGGTATTTCATTGTAAGTCACTCTTAAGATTTACTTCTGACTATCTTGTAGTAATTACTGCTTCCAGTGATTCTTTCAGTAATGGCGTGATCTAAAGTCATGGAAAGCTCTGCTTATTTGTGCTCAGTGTTTTACATTCGTCTGCATTCATGATCAACCGCCATTCCCTGCACCCATCGTCGATAATAATAGTGATCATCCAGAAAGTTTCCATCTTAGTCCTATTACCCCAGTGTATCATACAATTCCATATATTTTAAACTAAACAAAACATGTCCTTGAGGAATGCTGGACGAATTTCTTCATACGAATCCCAACAAACAGAAAAAGTACAAAGTTATCTAGGAAATGTTACTCTTCGTGGCATATATGACGTAGATGGTGCGCAATGCTGGTCGCTCCATGTGGAATATAGCCGTCGCCCTGTCGTAAACAGTGATGCAATAATGACGAAAAAAATATGGCGAATACTACGAAGACTTACTGAAACCCACACTTCGAGTACAGCAATCAGCATGCGAAATAACCATATGTAACAGGCTCATTATTAAACGGAAAAATATCATGGTTTGGTTGCACCATTATCATTCTATTGCCAGAAAGAAGTGACAACTGTACAACACGCAGGAGCATGTAACTGGAGCTATATAAAGTGAACATATCACATAAAAGTATTATTCTGAAAAATACATACTGGACATCGATTACAACAACTCCTAACAAATTTAATTTACAAAGAAAGCGTCAGGTTACAGAAGCTTCATAGACGGATTCTGCATCTACTTGTTGCTGTTGTTGTCTTCAGTCCGAAAACTTGTTTGATGCAGCGCTCCATAAAAGTCTATCCTCTGGAAACCTCTTCATTTCTCCTTAAGTACTGGAACATACATCCATTTCAACCTGCTTGCTGTATTCGAGTTTTGGTCTCCACCCCACTCCGCACCCCCACCACTTTCCTCCATTACAGAATTAACAATCCGTTGATGCATCAGGATGTGTTCTATCAACCAATTTCTTTTTTTTAGTAAAGATGGGCCACAAATTTCATTTTACACTATTAGATTCAGTACCTCCTCATTTGTTATTCAATCAATCCATCTGATGTTAAACATTCTGCTATAGTACCTCATTTACAAATATTTTGTGCCCTTGTCTGAAGCTCTTAACGTCCACGTTTCTTTTCTATACAATGCTACCTCGTAGACACCTTCAGAACGCAATGACGCCTTCAGAACACAATGACACCTTCAGAACACAATTCCCAACACTTAAATTGTTAACAGATACTAACACACTCCTCCTCTTTAGAAATGCATTTATTGCTTTAGCCAGCCTGAATTTCATATCCGCTTAGCTTTTGCATTCGTCAGTTAGTTTTCTACCCAAATTGGAAAACTCATCTACTGCTTTCAGTGTCTCATTTCCTATTCCAGTTCTCTCGGTATCTTCTAAGTTAACGCGGCTATAGCCCACTACCCTTGTTGTAATTTTATCGATGTTTATTTTATTTTCTCTTTTCAAGACACTCTCCATTCGTTCAACTGCTCTCCCAAGTTCTTTGCTATCTCTTACAAAATTACGATGTCATCAGGAAACCTTAAAGTTTTTAACTTCTTCTCCTTCAACCTTATTTCCCTCTCCAAATCTCTACTTCGCTTCATTCACAGCTTGCTCAAAGCAAGACTGTCTAACATCGAGAACAGACTACAACGTTCCCTAAATCACTTCTGAACTACGGCTTTCTTTCCAAGATTTCGACTCGTCTAACAGAAGTCTGGTTTCTGCACAGGTCTAAATAACTTTTCGCCTTCTGTATTTTATCCCCAATACCTTTGACACGATCAGCCAGAACATTATGATACCTACCTAATAGCCGCTATGTCCACCTTTGGAACGGAAAACAGCGGCGACGCGTCGTGGCATGAAAGTAACGAAGCCTTGGATGGTCGCTGGAGGGAGTTGGCACATCTGCACACACACACACACACACACACACACACACACACACACACACACACACACACACAGGTCACCTGACTCCTGTAAATTCCACGGAGCTGGGCGATGAGCTCTGACACTACGTTCAATCACATACCAAATGTTTTCGATCTGGCTCAGTTTGGGTGAGTTGGGGGACAGCACAAGACCTGAACTCGCCACTGAGTTCCTCGAACTACTCCATCACACTCGTGGACTTTTTGACTCATCGGGAAACATGACCGTCATGAAGCGGTGTACTCGGTCTGCAACTAGTGTACGATATTCTTTGGTCTCCATGGTGTCTCGCAAAAACTCCAATGGACCCATGGTTGCCCACGTGGATGTACCCCAAAGGATAATGGAGCCGCCGCCAGTTTGTTTCCGTCCCGCGGTACAGGTGTCAAGGAGCTGTATCCCTGGAAGACGACGGATTCACAGACCGTGAAACTCTCTGCCACTGCTCCAGCGTCCAGTACCGATGGTCACGTGCCCGTTTCAGTCGTAGTTGCCGACGTCATTGTGTTAACACTGGCTCAAGCATGGGACGTCGGCTGCGGAGAACCGTCGTTAGGAGTCTTCAGTGCACTGCGTGTTCAGACGCACTTGTACTCTACTCAGCATTAAAGTCTGATGTTAGTTCCGCTGCAGTTCACCGCCTGTCCTGTTCTACTAGTCTGCTCAGCCTACGACGTCCGACATCTGTAATGCGTAGAGGCCGCCCAACTCCACTACATCTGGACGGAGTTCTCCTTGGCTTCGCCCCCTGTTGGAGACACCACAGCCCTCCACGAATACCCGGCAAGTCGTGCAGTTCTCGAAATGCTCGTGCCGAGCCTCCGGGACATCGCAATCTGTCCTCGACCGCTCGCGCACTTTCCCCATTCTACACACGGACAGCACGCTCACTGATAATACATGCACTGTGCGTGTGTCTACCTAGAAGTTATTCCTCGCCAAGTGACACCGGTATCGCCTAGAAGAGTTTATATCGATAGTAGGTCCCTGGTCATAATGTTTTGGCTGATCAAAAATGGTTCAAATGGCTCTGAGCACTATGGGACTTAACTTCTGAGGTCAGCAGTCCCCTAGAACTTAGAACTACTTAAACGTAACTAACCTAAGGACAACACACACATCTATGCCCGAGGCAGGATTCGAACCTGCGACCGTAGCGGTCGCGCGGTTCCGAACTGTAGCGCCTAGAACCGCTCGGCCACCCCGGCCAGCTTTTGTCTTATCAATGTAATTTGGAGGTATCCTCTGGCAAGTCATTAAGCAATGCGCAGTGAAAGGAACTTCGTACCAATATTATAGAAGTTCTGTCCCCTTCTATTAGTGAACAGAACGAGAGAAAAATTAGTTTGCGTCGTCGCGCGTCCTAGCCACTCTTATCTTTGAAGTTGCGCTTACGTCGGCGGTGTTTTACGGCAGTGTGTGGCCGCACTATTGTTGCCGTGAAATTTGCTGCAGTGAAACTGCAATAAGAAGCAATATTGTAGTATGGCCGGGCAGTATTACTGGTGGAACAGGCTGTTGCACTAGTTATAGATGTATCGTCAACCATTGTTGGAGAATATTTCGCATCGTAAGGCCATATCTGCCTATGTCCTTGTTTATATATGCTTTCCACTCATTCACAGCGTTGATAAGTCTTTTACACGTCGACAGCGCTGCATTGCCAGTCACCTTATTGGCTGTCTAGGGCCCCTTGAAACAACATTACCTCGCTTCATTTCAAAAGATGACGAGCGTACATGGAGGCACTCTATTTGTTTGTTGTCCGCAGGAAATTAGAAGAGGGAAAACGAGGCAACCATGAAATCGATGAATGTGGTATGTATATCTACGACCAGAGCCATGGAACACAGAAAATAATGTACACACTGAATAAAATTGCTTCACTATTGCAGATCCTTCTCCCCAATAAGCCACCAACATTTCCGAGTCCCACAACGATACAGATAGTAGTACAGTAGTTCTAGCACAACGGAGGGATATCTGTGGAGAAGTCAGACAAAGATGTGGTCCCCAAAGAGGGACAGCAGCCTTTCATGAAGGAGAAACCGTAGTTGAGTAGAGAGTAGGACTGAAATGTTCCCTGTTCTTGATGTTATTCAGTCTGCACGTTGAGCAAGCTATGACAGAAATTAAAATACAGGGAGAAGAGGTAGAAACCTTAAGATCTGCCAATGAAATTATCATTTTGTCGTAGACAGTAAAGAACTTGGAACAGCAGCTTAATGTAATGGGTAGTGTCTTGAAAAGAGATTATAAAATGAAAATCAACAAAATTGAAGCATGGGTAATGGAACGTAGTCGCTGTAAATCACGCGATGCTGAGGGAATTAGATTAGAAATAGAGACACGGAAAACAGATGAGTTTTGATATTTGGGCCCGCAAAATAACTGATGATGGCCGAAGTAGAGACGATATAAAACACAGATCGGCAGTAGCATAGAGAGGAATTTGTTAACATTTAATACCAATTTAAATGCTGGAAAGACTTTTCTGAAGGTACCTGTCAAGACTCTGGGTGTAGCCTTGTATGGAAGTGAAATGTGGACGATAAGCTCTTCAAACAAAATGACAATAAAACATTTCAAATACGGTGCTACAGAAGAATGCTGAAGATTAGATTGATAAATAGCGTAACTAATGAGGAGATACTCAATTGAACAGGGATGAAAACAAATGTTTGCCACAACTTAATTAACAGCAGATATCGGCTGATGGGAGACGTAATTTTAATATTGGAGGGAAGTTTGGGAGTAATAATAGCGGAGGGATACCAAGAGATGAGTAGAGTAAGCAGGTTCAAATGCATGGGCGTTGAAGTAGTTGTTCAGGGATGAAGAGGCTTGCTCATGATTGAGTAGCGTTTAGATCTGCTAAACCAGTCTTCGGACTGAGGACCACAACGACAACATAGGATCATAAGCCTTCTAAACTTATTCGATGCTTCATCATTTGTCTTCGATGGACAGGTACAAGACAACATTTTTTGCACTGCTTGTATATATTCCTTTTCGCGCCCTATAGCTGTGGTGGTAGATGCATGACATTTACGAAATTCATACTTATCTCACTGTACTGATGAACCTCAATAAAACACTAACATAACATGTGATTGTTCTTTCAAACTCCTTAGATGAATTCCTTGAGCCAAACCACCAGAGGTTTGCGAATGCCCTGCACCAGAGGCGTATCGACGGGGAGTGCACTTTGGATTGCATTGACTCCTAAGCTTAAACCTTTTTACACCGCCATAGGCCCACAGACGTTAGTATTTGACATAAATTTCAATTTGGTACATCTACTCGTTCCAAATATGTATAATGTTCTTAATAGATGGAAAATAAGTGTTTGGTTTTTGCCTGGTGAGACACGAAACCCGGAAAGGAACACATCCACGAAGCCCGACTTTCTCTCTCTCTCTCTCTCTCTCTCTCTCTCTATATATATATATATATATATATATATATATATATATATATATATATATATACTCCTGGAAATGGAAAAAAGAACACATTGACACCGGTGTGTCAGACCCACCATACTTGCTCCGGACACTGCGAGAGGGCTGTACAAGCAATGATCACACGCACGGCACAGCGGACACACCAGGAACCGCGGTGTTGGCCGTCGAATGGCGCTAGCTGCGCAGCATTTGTGCACCGCCGCCGTCAGTGTCAGCCAGTTTGCCGTGGCATACGGAGCTCCATCGCAGTCTTTAACACTGGTAGCATGCCGCGACAGCGTGGACGTGAACCGTATGTGCAGTTGACGGACTTTGAGCGAGGGCGTATAGTGGGCATGCGGGAGGCCGGGTGGACGTACCGCCGAATTGCTCAACACGTGGGGCGTGAGGTCTCCACAGTACATCGATGTTGTCGCCAGTGGTCGGCGGAAGGTGCACGTGCCCGTCGACCTGGGACCGGACCGCAGCGACGCACGGATGCACGCCAAGACCGTAGGATCCTACGCAGTGCCGTAGGGGACCGCACCGCCACTTCCCAGCAAATTAGGGACACTGTTGCTCCTGGGGTATCGGCGAGGACCATTCGCAACCGTCTCCATGAAGCTGGGCTACGGTCCCGCACACCGTTAGGCCGTCTTCCGCTCACGCCCCAACATCGTGCAGCCCGCCTCCAGTGGTGTCGCGACAGGCGTGAATGGAGGGACGAATGGAGAGACGAATGGAGACGTGTCGTCTTCAGCGATGAGAGTCGCTTCTGCCTTGGTGCCAATGATGGTCGTATGCGTGTTTGGCGCCGTGCAGGTGAGCGCCACAATCAGGACTGCATACGACCGAGGCACACAGGGCCAACATCCGGCATCATGGTGTGGGGAGCGATCTCCTACACTGGCCGTACACCACTGGCGATCGTCGAGGGGACACTGAATAGTGCACGGTACATCCAAACCGTCATCGAACCCATCGTTCTACCATTCCTAGACCGGCAAGGGAACTTGCTGTTCCAACAGGACAATGCACGTCCGCATGTATGCCGTGCCACCCAACGTGCTCTAGAAGGTGTAAGTCAACTACCCTGGCCAGCAAGATCTCCGGATCTGTCCCCCATTGAGCATGTTTGGGACTGGATGAATCGTCGTCTCACGCGGTCTGCACGTCCAGCACGAACGCTGGTCCAACTGAGGCGCCAGGTGGAAATGGCATGGCAAGCCGTTCCACAGGACTACATCCAGCATCTCTACGATCGTCTCCATGGGAGAATAGCAGCCTGCATTGCTGCGAAAGGTGGATGTACACTGTACTAGTGCCGACATTGTGCATGCTCTGTTGCCTGTGTCTATGTGCCTGTGGTTCTGTCAGTATGATCATGTGATGTATCTGACCCCAGGAATGTGTCAATAAAGTTTCCCCTTCCTGGGACAATGAATTCACGGTGTTCTTATTTCAATTTCCAGGAATATATATATATATATATATATATATATATATATATATATATATATATCTCTTTTGCTAAGATATTCCTTGTGGAATGCAAATGCAATAGAGCCGCAGTCGCTTCCACTACATATCTCGCTTTCATCCATTTTGTTTTTCATGGCCTCAGTGTGTCTCTTGTAAACACTCCTCTCTCGGAAATGTACTGCCGCAGACAACACCGGGAAACAGTGGGCAGCAACGTTGCTGAACTCGTGTCTGCAATTCCTGCGGCCGCTATTGTGCTGGAAAACGTTGTCGGGCATAATTTTCTTCAATATGGAATTTTCGTGGCCCATGTAATAGTACTTTAAAGATTGTACACGATGTATACGTCGGGGACAGTTGGAGTGTCCCGCGGTCTCCCTCGTAAAACAGTTTTTCTAAATTTACCCAGTATGGTTCGGCATGTACGATTTTGTCTTTCTTCCAAACGTGTCCACTTAAGTTTTCTGAGGATCTTTGTCACACCATGCATGTGTTTCATAACATTTTCCCACTTACTTTTTCGTATTTCAACCAACTCTCATGTCATAAAACACTGTGGGTGAATGATTTCTAACAGGGTGATGAGTTCTGGGTGTTTGCTTAATTAACGACAAGAATTTTAATATACGAGGGTAATCCCAAAAGTACGGTCTTCTATATTTTTATAAGTACAGAACTCTGTTTGTGTGGCAGTTTGTCACACTGTTATGAAGAATGCTTCACGCGCTGTGTGTAAACAAGCCCACGGCGCGCTGAGACTCTCGGTCTTGGCTTGGCAGCCGTTGAGAATGGAGCTCCGTTGGAGTGCGAATTGCGCGCAGTTATTCGGTTTTTGAACGCAAAGGGCACTGCGTCGATTGAAATCCATCGCCAATTGACGAAAGTGTATGGTCAATCATGCATGGGTGTCAAAAATGTTCGTAAGTGGTGTAGACAGTTTGCATCTGGTCGGACCGAAATTCACACCGAACAAAGGAGTGGGAGACCGTCAATTTCTGAGGAGACAGTGTTGAAGGTTGAGCAAAGCGTGTGTGAAGATTGCCGGATCACCCTGGATGATCTCTGCATGTTGGTTCCTGAGGTTTTCCGAAGCACCGCTCACAGAATTTTAACGGAAACACTAAACTACAAAGAGGTGTGCGCAAGATGGGTGTCACGCATGCTGACGAGGACCACATGCGGCAACGAGTTTGTTTCCTGCGCATTTGACACGGGTGACGAAACCTGGGCATACCACTTTACACCTGAGACCAAGCAACAATCACGCCAGTGGCGGAATCCTTCTTCGCAAAAGCCGTGGAAATTCAAACACAATCTGCCGGCAAAGTCATGACAACCGTTTTTTGGGATCGGAAAGGGGTATTGTTGCTCGACTTTATGCCCACTGAGACCACAATTAGCGCTGACAGGTACTGTGAGACTCTGAAAAAACTCAAACGGGCAATTCAGAACCGGAGAAGAGGATTGTTGAGCAGGGGCGTACACATTCTACATGACAACGCTCGCCCACACGTCGCTCGGCAAACCGTTACAGCCGGCCGTTGTGGCCGAGCAGTTCTAGGCGCTTCAGTATGGAACCGCGCGACCGCTACGGTGGCAGGTTCGAATCCTGCCTCGGGCATGGATGTGTGTGCTGTCCGTAGGTTAGTTAGGGTTAAGTAGTTCTAAGTTCTAGGGGACTAATGACCTCAGATGTTAAGTCTCATAGCGCTCGGAGCCATTTTGAGCCAAACCGTTGCTCTCCTGCAACAGTTTCAATGGAACATAATCACCCACCCACCCTATAGCCCTGACTTGGTACCCCGTGACTATCACTTATTCCTAGGTTAAAAGAACATTGGCCGCAAAGCGATTCAGCTCCAACGATGAGGTGAAAGAAGTGGTTCATAACTTTCTGAACAGCGGCGAGCTGGTATGACATGGGCATACAAAAACTGCCACAGCATCTACAAAAATGCATCGACAGAAATGGTGATTACGTCGAAAAGTAGCTAAATGTTCAAGCTGTAAACTGATTTAAACCATTGTAGAAATAAACAGGTTTATGCACTTATAAAAAATTAGAATACCATACTTTTGAGACTACCCTCGTACTCACTTTCCATACTTTCGAGCGATTTTAGAAATTTGGTGTTTCAAGTGATCGGAGACTGTGTAACCTGTCTGCAAAGCGTGTACTTGACTTCTTCGCAAGTGGTCGCTCCAAACCAGCGGACAACTCCTTCCCGTGACGCATACCAAGAGCGCATTTAATGCATGCCCTGCCAAGACGGTATTCCCTTATACGCGTCTACGGTAGTGTTCGAGATGCATGCAGGTCGCTCTTTAAAAGCAAAAATGTACTATAGACGACAAAATGTTGAATAAATTTTTCTTTTATTTTCATTATGTCCTTTTGAGGAGTATTAATGTGTAATTTTTTCTTATTTTTGTGAGTACCTAAACGATTTTCTGCGTCATAATGACTTTTTTTGCATTCCACATCTTCCATTTTCAGCTCAAATTCAATATTATGGTGCATTAGTAAAAATTTTTTTGGCGATTCGCAGTAGGAGTATCGAACATATACTGTATTCGAACACAGTGAATTACCTGCGAAGAAACCGACCTATCGACTTATAGTTGGCGTGTATTCGAAAACATCGTTCGTGTGTAACACAGCTGGCCCTTTACACTCGCAAAGTAGTGAGTGCTGTCGATAGGATATCTCAAAAATAATTTCATATTTTTAGACTTCCACAACGCTTCTGACACCGTTCCTCACAAGCGGTTCCTAATGATACTACTCGCCTATGAGAGTATCGTTCCACTTGTGCGACTGGATTCGTAATTTACTTTCAGAAGGATCACAGTTCTTAGTAATTGACGGAAACCCTTCTGCTGAAACCGAAGTGATGTTTGACGTTCCCCAAGGAGGTGTTACGGACACTCTGTTGTTCCTGATCTGCATAAAAGATGTAGACCATAATCTGGCAGCCCCCTTGGACTGTTAGCAGGTGATGCTCTCGCCTGCGTTCTAGTAAAGGTATCAGAAACTGAAAACCAAATACAAAATACTTTACACAAGATATTTTTATGGGGTGAAAAGTGGCAATCGACTTTAAATAATGAATGTGACGTCCTTCCTATGAGCAGTAAAAGAAATCCGTTGTATTTCATTTACACGATATATCACACAAACGTAAATGCTGTCACTTCAGCTAAATACAGTTACGAATAACGTAAATTAGAACTATCTCATAGAAAATGTTGAGAGAAAGGCGAACAAACAACTGTGTTGTATGAGCAGAATACTTAGAAGATGCAACAGCCCTACTAAAGAGAATATCTACTCTACGCTTGTCCGTCTTCCTCTGGAGCACTACTGTGCGATATGGGATCCTTTCCTGATTAGATTGCGAGAAGACACAGGAAAAGTTCAGAGAAGAGCAACTCGTTTTGTTCCATCGTGAAAAGGGGAAGAAAGTGTCACAGATATGATATGCGAGTTGACACGGCAATCATTAAAACAAAGGTGTTTCTTGTTGCTGCGTGATATTTTCACAAAATTTCAATCACAACTTCCTCCTCTGAACGCGAAAGTGTTTTATTGAGTCCCATCACAAAGGATAAATGCCTATCGTAATAAAATAAGAGAAATGATGGCTCCCACAGGAAGATTCAGGTGCTCATTTACCCATGGGGGCAAATTGAGTGTGGAAAGCAAGGAATTTTCAGATAGCGGTTCGATGACCCTCTGCTAAGCACTTAAGTGTGAACTGCAGAGTTTGCATGTATTGCAGGTGTTAATAACTCGATGGATTCTAAGGATTTAATCTTTAGATGTATGCAATTTCAGGTTGTTGAATCAAGAAGGGTATAATATTACTTATTCTTTGCAAACTTTCATCTGATTTCTTTCAGCTGCTTCCCTACGGCATCGCCGACAAGGTAGACAAAAACAATCAAATTTGAAAAATTAAATGTTGTAGTATATGCCTCAGAAGGTACATAGAAGCGACATAATTGTAACACGTGACGGTTCTGTTACAATATGTCATTTCTACGATTTATCGAAGCTGTGGAACAACAGAAACTATTTCAGAACGCACAATTACTCAAATCGAATTCAGCTCTTATTTATTACAATTGGCACACAGCAGAGCAATTTTTTATGTGGCCCTCTGCTATCGTTCTAACTAGAAGAAGAATTACTTCTCGTCTCATTAACTGAAGCAAACATGGCCAGCTATATATATGTATAGAGAGAGTGTTCTTGACCAGACACGTATCGCACCGTGGCTGTATAAATATTTAGGGATGTAAACAAAGAGTTCAATATTACCACTGGGGCGGTAAATACTGCAAAGTGGCATTCGTATTCAAATTAATAATATAAAAAGGTATACTCCACATATTCTAATGAAATGTGTTCTCGCTACGGTACCTGTTCAATTTATCTTAAAAACATTGAGGGACACCAACCAGTTATCAGAGATACAATAAGTATGCTGTCAAATTCCGTTCTTGTGGTGTGATCCGTTAAGGAACTGTCCGAATCAGTTATATAAAAACTATCAGTTTTAGAATGTGGCCCACTATGGAATAAATTTCTACAAACACCCATGTCGGACACTCGCATACGAGGACCTGCTTTCAGGTTATGTGCGTCTGTCTGGACGCTTTCTGGATATCCTGTCGTTTCAGCAAGACAGTGAACCAGCATATAGCTCACAGACTGCGTCAGAATAGTTTACTGAACGCTCCATGTCCATGCGGATGCTTTTGCGACACACCTCTATGAGCACGTCCGTGACGTAATGGAACGAGATATGCGCAGTTATGACAAAGATGCGGCCAGTCTCACTGAGCTATAGACCAAGTATTTGCGATACGGGGTCAGTGTGTTTCACCATTTCTTACTGTGTCTCGTGGAATCCGAACCACGATCATCTCCAAGACACCGAGACACATACTCAACATAACCATTTTGCTGTAAGTTCTTAAGTAGTGTTCAAAAATGATTCCCTACCAGCGTCGTCAAAAAGATAGACCTTCAAAGGCACAAAGAAACCTTGATTTTCTGGATTGCATTGGTTAGTCTACATTGCTTTTAAATGTTACCCGTATCGAAATATTATTCTCTTTTAAGCTCTGTAATTGCAAAAGGAAATCAGTTTTGCTAACCGCTTGATAATTTATGCATGGGGATTGTTTGGAAACGACAGTATAGATCGTTGTTATGTGCGCTTTAAACACATTCGTTTTACACTGTTCAGCATCACACACTGTGTTCAGAAAATATAGCAACACATTAACAAAGGATCGCATGTTTTCGTTGGATGTGGTATGTTTTCAATAGGAGAAATGTATGCTGCATTCACTAAACCATCAACCGGTATGAGTATTTTGTCTCTTATATGTGATCCGTATATGTACATTCAGTTGCTTTAACTATGGTTTACAAGACTCTTTGAAGCCAGAGGGCAGACATGCTAGAAATACTCAAATGGCTGTGAGAGGAAAACACTGTCAGAAGTGTTTCTGAAAAATGACTGTAGTAGCCTAGCATTTCTTGACCATTGCAACCGAACCACGAGCTGGGGAACTAATCACCCTCGAGCGCTACCTTCTACCTTCATTCCTTTCGCCGTATTTCGATCTCTGGTTCTTGTGTCGATCATGTAGCCCTTGGTAGGGGGCTTCTCAGCGTTATTTATTATTGTTGTACACAAATTTTGTTCTGTCTTGAAAGAGCACTACACATATACCAATACCTTATGTGTCTACGTGCCCTGCCAGTTGTTTAGTTTCTACATCGGTGAAGCTAAGATGAGAACTTTCATTCTGAGTCTGATGTAAGTCATTCCGTGTAACATGTTTTTTTAGAGTTGGAGAAAACGCAGCTAAGTTGCACATGGTGAATAAAATCTTCCGCACAGCCAGGGCGGAAGATTTCATTTACCATTTTACGTAGATAACCATAAATCTTAACAGCCGCTTTCTCTTCATGCCTGTGATTTTCTCTGTACCCTGACAGATTTCTTAGGATTTTTTTATCTAAATTGATCCTAAGGTTTTTCCTCAGGAACTTTCCTTCTGATTTATGGTGTTTTTATTTGAGGCCTGCCATCAGCTAACATAATTTCAGATGCATGAAGTACTTCTGTTTAGTGTCTATGTTGTAACACATATTTTCAACTTTTGTAGAAGTTTCTTATCACATCTGTTACAAGTGTATTGGTAAGCGAGTTGTAATTTTGCTGTTGTTTATTTGTTATCATCTCGATTTTGACCGCCAGTTGTATAATCTCACCTAAATAGTTGAACATGGGCACCTGAGGGATACCCCCTAATCTGTTATTTAAATGTTGTTTGTTGAATTACGATCTCGTTCCTTCGGTGTACTTCGTCTTTTCATATGAAATTCTCAGTACGGTTTTTCGAAAAGTTCCACACAGTTTCTCTGGAGACTGAATTTCTTGTCTATTGTACGAGAGGATTGTAACATCATCAGAAAATCCGAAGAAACGAAGAAGTACTGTGTTTTGGAGTTTTGTCCCAATAATTATACTCTTAATTAATTTTTCTTTTGTACAATCTTTTTTTTCCAGAGCTGATTAGTAACCAGAACCAGTCATCTAATTTTCCGATCGCTGCCTTTATCCCCAATAGTACAGAAATATCTCCCAAAAATTGTGTCAGTTTAGGTTTGTTTGATCTGTATCCCAATTTTATAAAATTATTGACAATTTCTGTAGTACATTTAACAGCGTCTGTTCATGGAACGATATGATTTTCTTAGGTCAATAAATATAATTACTGCTTTTTTCATTTTGCAAATTCGGAAAATGGCACTAACGCTTCGAATTTGTCCTACACGCGATCTGCTTTTTCAAAACCTTGTCTAGCAATTCTCAGTTAAGCGATCTGTACGTATTTCTAATTTTTTTCAGCAGAGTGACAGGAAATTTCTCTACAGTTGTTTACTCACTATTTTTCCCGTTTCTTGTAAACTGGGTGAATTGAATTATTTAGGAATTTTCGGTATACTCCACGTGTCCACTTATATTTCTTGAAGAGTTTGGACCAGCTTCTGACGACGTGTTTCACCAGCCAGTGTGCTCTCTGAAATGAGAAACACGTCTCTCTTTTCTCTCCACTCAAGAGTGGATATTCTCACGTTACTCGATTTGTAGAACTATTTAGCGTATCTTTTATAAACGTGTAGGAAAGGGTTGGAGGAAGATTAATTACTTGATACGGATTTCATCCACAGAGTATGTTACGTGCTTTATATGCGAGTGTAGAAATCGTAGCCATTACGCCAGTAATTTCGGAAAGGGTCCGAATTTATGGTGGGATTCTCCACAGGCAGCGTAATGGGGATTGTGGTTTTTCCCCCAATCCTTACAACGTGTGGGACACAGGAAGGTTACCACTACGTGATGTATTCATAGGGATTCTCGAAACCTCACCGAAACTTTTCTGGTCGTTAGTTTGTCAAATTACCTTGGAAATGGGTGGGCCTATGAGGCGGAGTATAAGTGAAGGTGTTTTATTAGCTGCAGAGCTGGTGCTACAGCGAGCATGCCGGCGGGAGAGAAACATACAAATCTTTGTGTAACTACAACGTTGATTGACTAAGAACCATGAATGTTTCAAAGGTGTTGGGAATGGCTCTGGAAATCCTATCGGTCGCGAAGCCTCTAAAGGGGAGAAGGCAAGCTCACAAATGTTATCCGCAATTCCGACTTTGGTAACACAGGCTCGCGTTAACAGTGGTGCAATTAATGACACATTGCGAAATAGTTTATTTTCTAAGGCGACGTTCACTCTGAGTATACAACATATTATCCACAACTTTCCCTAAAGTGCCTCCGGCTACAACTAAGTAAACGATGCTCGCAAAGTGTTTCAGAGATCTTTTGAAACATCGGAACAGTTATCCGAGGAAGTGTCGGTACAGATTAGAGGATAAATTTTTGGAAATTTGTGGTAAGTTCTATGGGAACAAACTGCTGAGGTCATCGGTCTCTAAGCTTACACACTACTTAACCTAACTTAAACTAATTTACGCTAAGGACAACACAGACACACCCATGCCCTAGGGAGGACTCGAACCCCCGACGGGGGAAGCCGCGTGAACCGTGACAAGACGTCTCTGATCGCGCGGCTACCACGATCGGCAGATTAGAGGAAAACTATATTTTTAAGCAGTACTGCAGAGCAGGGGTCGAGCTTGTATTTACACTTCAACTTCCAATTTCACTGAAAGTGAGTGACTGCATATAGCACAAAAAGTATGTTGTCGTCGACGGCGAATGTTCATTACAGACAAGGGTGTCGTCAGGACTGACCCAGGAAAGTGCGACTGGTGCGCTGTAATTCTGCATATACACAAAAATAATTTGATGGACAGAGTGGTAAGTAATCTGTGTTTGTTTGATGATGATGCTGTGCTTTACGGTAAGGTATTGAAGTTGACTCACTGTGGGAATATGCAAGACGACTTAGACAAAATTTCTAGTTGGTCTGATGAATGGCAGCTCGCTCTAAATGTAGAAAAATGTAAATCCGGATGAGTAGGAAGAACAAATCTGTAATATTCGCTTACAGTATTACTAGTGACCTGCTTGATAGTCAAGTCGTTTAAATATCTGGGTATAACGCTGCAAAAATATATAAAGTGGAACGATTGTGTGAGAATTCTGATAGGGAAGCCGAATGGTCGACTTCGGTTTATTGGGAGTATTTTAGGGAAGAGCGTAAAGGAGACCGCATAAGGACGCTGATACGACCTATTCTTGAGTATTGCTCGAGTGTTTGGGATCCGTACCAGATCCTACCAAAGGAAGACATCGAAGCAATTTAGAGGCGGGCTTCTAGATTTGTTACCGGTAAGTTCAAATGTAAACCAAAAAAAAAGGTTTAGGAGAGGAATTAAAACTCAAGGTGAAAAGATATCAATGATACGATTCGCTGATGACATTGCTATCTGACGATGCTATCCTGAGTGAAAGTGAAGAATAATTACATGATCTGCTGAATGGAATGAACAATGTAATGAGTACAGAATATGGACTGAGAGTAAATCGAAGAAAGACGAGAGTATCGAGAAGCAGTAGAAATGATAACAGCGAGAAACTTAACATCAGGATTGATGGTCACGAAGTAGATGAAGTTAATGAATTCTGCTACCTAGGCAGCAAACTGACCAATGACGGACGGAGCAAGGAGGACATCGGAAGCAGAGTAGCAATGGCAAAAAGATCATTCGTGACCAAGAGAAGTCTACTAGTTTCCAACATAGGCGTTAATTTGAGGAAGAAATTTCTGAGAACATACGTCTGGAATAAACTATTATAAGGTAGTAAAACACGGGCTGTGGGAAAACCGGAACAGAAGAGAATCCAAGCATTTGAGATGTGGCGCTACAGACGAATGTTGAAAATTCGATGCACTGGTAAGGTAAGGAATGAGGAGGCTCTGCGCAGAATCGGAGAGGAAAGTAATATGTGGAAAACACTGATAAGGAGAAGGGACGGGTGACAGGACATCTGTTAAGACACGAGGGATTGACTTCCTTGGTTCTAGAGGGAGCTGTAGGGGGCAATAACTGTAGAGGATGACAAAGACTAGAATACATCCGACAAATAACTGAGGACTTAGGTTGCAAGTTCTATTCTGAGATGAAGAGGTTGGCACAGGACAGGGATTCGTGGTGGGCTGCATCAAACCAGCCAGACGACTGATGACCCCCCCCCCCCCCCCAAAAAAAAATAAAAAAAATAAAAAAAAAGTTAGAACAACATGTGTTACGGAGATGCTGTGGGAAATCAAATGGTAATCGTTGGAGGAAAGGCGACGTACTTTTCGACAAATCTTGAGAACATTTAGAGGACTGTCATTTCATGCTGACTGCCGAACGATTCTACTGCCGCCAACATACGTTGCGCGTAAGGACCACGAAGATAAGATTGAAGATATTAGGGCTCATACGGAGACATATGGATAGTCGTTTTCCCCTAGCCCTGTTTGCGAATGGAACTGGAAAGGAACGGACTAGTAGTGCTAAAGCGTACCATTCACAGCTTACCGTACGGTGTCTTGCGGAGTATCTATGTAGATGTGTAGATGTAGATGTAGGAATCAGGCAGGCAACAGACCTTTGAAACGGCATCTTTCGGACGGCTCAGAGGTGTGTTTGAGGAACGTCAGATGTAAAGCTATTGCAAATTACAGACACTTAATTTCAATTAAATGAGGTCATGTTTGCAATGGAATTTAATTTTTACAAGGTTACTGAGCTTCCATTGGCAAGTATCTCTGCCGGATGACAAGTCTGACGTTGCGGAACACACAAGTCTTTCTCGTGAATCAGTCTATCTTTTAGTGAAAACCGTATGGTTCAAATGGCTCTGAGCACTATGGGATTTAACTTCTGAGGTCATCAGTCCCCTAGAACTTAGAAATACTTAAACCTAAGGACATCACACACATCCATGCCCGAGGCAGGATTCGAACCTGCGAACGTAGCGATCGCGCGGTTCCAGACTGTAGCGCCTAGAACCGCTCGGCCACCAAGGCCGGCTTGAAAACCGAATCAAAATCCCTACAGTAATTCCTGACATCAGACTTCACACAGGGAGATAATCGCGGTGGCATACTTAAATTTGGTAATTCGTACAGGTAAAACACGAAAGAAATTCTGCGAGGATATCTGTCTCACTGTAGACTAATTTCAAATAAAATTTCGATGTAGTACGTATTTCATCGACATTTGTTACATTGAGCTACATTTACATTTTGTAGGAAGGATAAAATACAAAGACTTTTTTTTTTTTTTTTTTTTTTTTTTTTTTTTTTTTTTTTTTTTTTCTTCAAGGTCCGATCGCGAAATTAAAAGGACAGTGAAAACTTAATGGAGCCTTGTGCAAATGTGTTTCGCAGTGTCTCTACTATGTTCATAGATCGTGCCAAGAGGCACTTTTCAGTTCTGAGAACGTAAAAATGTGCAGAACAACAGAATCTCTCACCATGTGTCCAGTGCATGCTGTCATTCGATTTCTTAATGATGAGGATTTACGCCTGATTTCATGCAGCTCTATACCGTAACTGTTATGAGTGACAGCAAAGTGCGGCAAGGTGTGGGAACTTTGAAGCGGGGCGTACAGACGTTCATGATGCAGACGACCAGGGAAGCAAACAGGCGTCAACCGATGATCTTGTTCAACGAGTGGAACAGGCGGATCGAAAAAATCGTCTACGAAGTGCAATTCAGAACAAGTGAAGAGGTATTGTTGTCACCACGCATTGCCTTTCTTCATAACAATACTGGGCCACACACTGCAGCTGCAATAAAGACGTTCCTCTGGCGTTTGCGATAGGAAGCGTTTAGTCACCTACCGTAGCGCCCCGATTTGGCGCCCTCTGATTTTCGGCAGTTTACTCACGTAAGCCGCTGGCTATGCTGCCGCCCCACTATGCTCTCTCCTCACACCACGAACTGCAGACCAGGGCAGAGAATTGGCGGATAGCACAGGCGGCTGCCCTCTATGAAGAGGGTATTTGAAAGTGGCTACCACGCTACGACAAATGCGTGTAATCAGAATAATAGCTAGAGCCCACCCAATATCATCTTACAGACATTTATTTAAGGAACTGGGGATATTCACAGTACCTTCGCAATACATATATCCACTTATGAAATGTGTCATTAATAAACCATCCCAATTCAGAAATAACAGGGAAGTGCATAGCTACAACACTAGAAGAAAGGATGATATTCACTATTCTGGGCCCGCATCTCGTGGTCGTGCGGTAGCGTTCTCGATTCCCACGCCCGGGTTCCCGGGTTCGATTCCCGGCGGGGTCAGGGATTTTCTCTGCCTCGTGATGGCTGGGTGTTGTGTGCTGTCCTTAGGTTAGTTAGGTTTAAGTAGTTCTAAGTTCTAGGGGACTGATGACCATAGATGTTAAGTCCCATAGTGCTCAGAGCCATTTGGATTTTCACTATTCTGGATTAAATCTCACTTTGGCACAGAAAGGGATGAATCATGCTGCCACAAAAATCTTTGTTCATTTGCGAAGTCTGACAGATAGTCAGCCAACATTTAAAATCAAATTAAGAGAATTTCTGAATGACAACTCCTTCTATTCAATAGATGAATTCTTAGATATGAAGAAGTAACTGTAAAAAATTAATTAATTAATTACTTATTTTCTTTGTGTAAAGAAAACTTATGTTAAAGTAACACGTTCCACATCATTACGAAGTGTCATATTCATGATCTATGGAACAGGGATTAATGTATGTATGTATATATGGGATGTATGTATGTATGTCCATCTAGGGCTGGCGACTACGTAGAAAAGTAGTTGATTGGTCTAGCTAAATGTTGCAAATAAAACATTTTTGATTTTCACTGTGTTTTTCATTTCGCGATCTCTCTGACCTTGAATACAAATAGCCCTCGTAAAATGGCCGAGAAAATGTTTCATTCACCTTACGACAGCCAAGAAAAGTTACATAAAAATGTAGAAACAGTGCTGATATGGACGAAAATTTTTTGTTAATTATTTGTAAGTCACTGGAAATGAGACGACTGATTTATTGACGCCTCGTATCCAGTAAATTAATATAAAAAATATTAAATGTCCATTTCAGCACTGTTTCTCCAATTTAATTCATAAATCGGGAGGATACCTCTCGCGTGACTCTTTCTCACACCTTGCACAAACTTACATCATGCACATCCAGATTTTTTCCTGGCCTGTTTTAATTTTGCTCATACTGTATGAAGATTTAGACCCTCAACCAGGGACCCACAAACGTCAGGTAGTATTCGAGGTACAGTTTCCTTCTAAATATGAAATAAATATTTAAGTATCTCAAATGAATTTCCAGTAGCCGAAAAACAACAAGGATTTAGTGGCATTTCATTCTTGATACTTCTTTCTTTTATTTTATACAAATGGTGCAACTGCATCCGCCAGAATGTCAAAATCTGAGGTTGATTTCCGCTATCCGGAAACATGTATCACTTTCCAAATTCAGTTGTCGTCGCAGATTGTTCCCAGCAGTTCTATAGGTTGGTTTCGTTCTGTAGTGACGATGAGTACAAGCTTGTTCGCTGTTTGCTCAAAATTTTAGCGCGTTAATAGTGCCGCGTTAAGTGTCAGTGCATCATCCTCGTTTCTAGAAATACAGTAACAGAAGAGAAATAGCGTTTTAGACGACCCGAATTCAGGAGAAATGTTTGCTGTCGTTGTGGACAGAGACTTTTAATAAGAAACTCAGCTGCAACACATGTCGCAACGAGCGCAGGAATTACGTGTGCATAACAAACATTTTTCCGCTGGGAATGTGACGCGGCTTAAAAGCAGGAGCAAATGGACTAATGAACAAATTGTTAAAACCATAGCTCGAAACAGCAGCTAGACCGCTTTGTTTCTAATTCACAGTGCCAGTCATAGTAATCTCAAATTACGAACTGTCTCTCTTTCGAACCATTATTTAATTCCCATATCATACAATGGAACCTAATATTTCATAATTAAATTTTAGTTTGTCGACTGATAAACGAAAACAAATCAAATTACGTTTATTTTTTAGACTTGCGTAACAAACTGAGAGTTCTGCATTTCTACGCTACTCTAGGAAAATGTAAGAGACGCAGTTGTTGTTACGTAAAGGGTTATGAATAATCAGAGATTACCTGCGCTCCACGTTAATTCTTTTGAGATACTGCGGTAATTTCCTGCCGCGAACGCTGTCGTTACTGTAATACCTGTGGTCAGGTCCTGGTCGTTGCGCTGCCGACTCGTAGCAATCTGACAGGCTGTTATTTAGTCTTTACGCCGTTTTTATTGCCTCAAATATGTGAGACACTGAATGGCATGTTTCGGAGATTCGGAAACTAATTTTGAAAGTTACGTGAACTCTTTCTAGAGTCGCGCGGACTGTTGGCCCCCACGGAAGGAAATACCACGCAGTTCAGTAAATAATTCACGCGGGAAAGTGGCGCGTTTCGAGTGTGGCTCGTGAATAATTTACGTGAGGATGGCGCCTTGCACTGCTTTCGAAACTGTGTCATATTCGACGTAACAGCGATCTTTATTTGTTTCAGATTGAGCTATCCATGGGGGATATAGAGACATTCAGAGGCTGATGAGTTCTGTGTTATGACAGTTCATTGGATAGTTTATCACAACCACGATTTCAACGACACAGAATGAAATACTGCGATAGTGAAGGGAATGCAAACGCATATGAGAGTAGGTGAATTGGCATGTCACCTCGGTCATATTGACGTAAGTCTTCCGTAATTTCCCAAACCAGTTGAGGATGAACTTTGGATGACTTCTTAGGCCGTATAATTCCAGAATATAATCCATTATCAGCGTTTTTTTCCAAAATCAGTCCGCCGTGAATACTGATGTATCATGTTAGCATAGAGCTCACAAATATTCCAAAAATAGTATTAAAGATTTCGAAACAAGGTTGTCGACCATTGTTAGTATGCCGAGGGTCAGGTACGTTTCTGGGTCATTAGTCCTTATAATAGTTTTCTTCACTGTGATAACGAAACGACTATAGTGAAAAAGAGTAGCATGTACTTTGTTTATATATATTTCTCGTTTTGCAAGAGGTAAATGCGAAGTGAAGACGAGTGGCCTGCGTGGTGAATGAGGAGAGAAAATATCTTAAAGGTGGTAATTATGACTACTCGTCAGTCGATGTTTACATCCGCAGTTACAGAGTACCTCACAAGCGACCTTAAGGTATATGTTGCTAAGGGTAATTGTGGTCACACTGTCTTCTTGTTTTGTGTTCCATTACCGAACTTTGCGCGCGATTAGCGGTTAGTGGTAGGCTTCTGTATGAGCTTGCTCTGATTTTCCCTTGCAATGATTTTTCGAGAGCCGTCCGAAGTGGCCGTGCGGTTAAAGGCGCTGCAGTCTGGAACCGCAAGACCGCTACGGTCGCAGGTTCGAATCCTGCCTCGGGCATGGATGTTTGTGATGTCCTTAGGTTAGTTAGGTTAAACTAGTTCTAAGTTCTAGGGGACTAATGACCTCAGCAGTTGAGTCCCATAGTGCTCAGAGCCATTTGAACCATTTTTTTTTTTTTATTTTTCGAGAAGCACGTGGCCGGAATCAATATTGTGCTTGAGTCATCTCGGAAAGCGTGCATTCCGTATTTTTACAATAGCCTCTCCGATGTGGATTATCCTATCTGCAGACAAGAGTAGTTCATCTATGTACAGAATCTGCAAGGTATATTGACTTGAGGGGGCTTTTATAGGATCCTGCCAATCTTAATGCTGGGCGGCGTACGCTAAGGTGACAAACGTCACAGGATAGCGGTATACACACGTACATGACGGTAGTATGGCGTACGCAATATAGAAAAGAGCAGTGCATTGTCGGAGCTGTCATTTGACTCAGGTGATTCATGTGAAGGCGTGTCCGACGCGATTATGGACGTACGACAGGAATTAACAGGCTTTATGGTAGCTGAAGCTAGACGCAGCGGACGTTGTATTTCGAAAATCGTTAGGGAATTCATTATTCCGCGATCCATAGTGTCTGCCGTGAACCGAGAATCTGAAATTTCGGGCCTTACCTCTCACACGTACAACGTAGTGGCCAACTGCCTCCACTTAATGACCGAGAGCAGCGGCGTTTGCGTAGAGTTGCCACTGCTAACAGACAAGCAACGCTGCTTGAAATAAGACCACGAATGAATGTGGGACGTACGAAGTACGTATCCGTTAGGACAGTGCTGTGAAATCTGGCGTTAATGAGCTATGGCGTCAGACGACGGAGGCGGGTGAATTTGCTAACAGCACGAAATCGCCTGCAATGCCTCTCCTAGGCTCGTGACCGTAACAGTCGGACCCTAGACGACTGGAAAACCGTGACTTGATCAGATGAGTCCCTATTTCAGTTCATAAGATCTGATGGTAGGGTTCGAGTGTGGCGCAGACCCCCGAACCCATGGACCCACCTTGTCAACAAGGCACTAGGCAAACTGACGGTGGCTCCATAACGGTGTGGGCTATGTTTACATGCAACGGATTGGATCCTCTGGTCCAACTGAACCAATCAGTTACTGAAAATGGTTATGTTCGGCTACTTGGAGACCATTTGCAGCCATTTATGGACTTCATGTTCCCAAACAACGATAGAATTTTTATAGATGAAAATGTGTGATGTCACCGGGCCACAATTGTTGGCGATGGTTTGAAGAGTATTGCGGACAGCTCGAGCAAATGATCTGGCCACCTAAATCGCCCAACATGAATCGCATCGAACATTTATGTGATATGATCGAGAGATCAGTTCATCCACAACGTCCTTCGCCGACACTCTCGCAATTACTGACGGCTGTAGTGGTAGCACGACTCACTATTACTGTACGGGCTTCCAACGACTTGTCGAGTCTATCCCGTGCCGAGTTGCTGCATTACACTGTGCAAAAGGATTTCCGACACGATGTTAGGAGATATCCCACGACTTCTGTCACCTCAATGCATGCAGACCCAATGTTCCTCGTGTCATATACTCTGTCTTGTCATCTAACAATGGACCCATTCAGCCGGCTTAGGTCTGGATCTTGATGAGACTGTTGTTGGCTTCGCGAAATGGTTCAAATGGCTCTAAACACTAAGGGACTTGACATCTGAGGTCATCAGTCCCCTAGACTTAGAACTACTTAAACCTAACTGACCTAAGGACATCACACACATCCATGCCCCGGGCAGGATTCGAACCTGCGACCGTAGCAGCGGCGCGGTTCCGGACAGAAGCGCCTAGAACCACTCGGCCACAGCGGCCGGCCTTGGTTTCGCACATTTGGGCTACATTTACGTTATTATAAATTACGTGCCTTTCAAATCATTGTGTATTAGGTTTCTTTTTGCGACACATTTTGCAGTGGTATTTGGCATGGGTACCTTACGTCTTTTCAAGTATCCATTTTTATTTAAATCGTCCACGGCTTCAGATAGCGTATCTCAGTGTTCTTCTATTAGCAAGACATTGCTTCGGAAGTTATAATAATATTTCGAAGTTTTTCTTTATCTGGTATATTCGATGAGGATACGGGATCCATTGAACCTGATTTATAGAAGAAGCCTGTTATCCTGTGCTTGAACTTCAAACATATTACATTTGGATAGAGTTAGGAATTCACAGGTTTTTTATCCTCCCCCATGGTCTTTGTTCGATGAATCTTTTCAGGTGTTTTGTACAGTCACATGTGTTCACTCAAGAATTGCAGTCTCAAAACGTACCCCACTGTAACACACGTCATATGGCGTGTTATTTGTATTGGTCGAGCCCCAAGTTTGAATCGCGTGCGCGGCTATCACGGGACAGCTTTGATCTTCTCGCCTGTCAGACGTGGCGCTGGGGCCACGTTTCCCACCGTTTAACGCCTCGCTTCCACTGAGCGAACCCGTGACGTCAGCGACCACTGGCTGTCTCAATTGCTTTTTAATCATCTGTGCAGCGCACAGCACGATGTGTTATATGAAAGAGCGTTTAATTGCGCATTTAATGGGATAAAGAAATCATCTGAATGTTTTATATAAAAGAAGTTACAGAGACAAATTTACTTGTAACGTAAGCACTTTATGACTTATAACTATTAATGTATGCCAAGATGAGAAACATAGTAGATATCCGCGGTGTAGCAAAGCAGCTTAAAACTCTTAATACACGCAAGGCCTCCGGTTCAGACTGTATACCAATCAAGTTCCTTTCAGAGTATGCTGACATAATAGCTCCATATTTAGCAATTACAGAAAGTTCCGCACCTAAGAACTAGAAAATTGCTCAAGTGACACCAATACGCAAAAAGGGAAATGGTAGTAATCCGCTGAATAACAGACCCATATCACTAACGTCGATTTGCAGTAGGGTTTTGGAACATGTACTTTGTTCGAACATAATGAATTACCTCGAAGAAAACGATTTATTGACACATATTCAGCATGGATTCAGAAAACATCATTCTTGTGAAACGCAACAGGCTCTTTATACTCATGACGTAATGAGTGCTATCGACAGGGGATGTCAAATTGGTTCTATATTTTTAGATTTCCAGAAGGCTTTCGACACCGCTTCTCGCAAGCGAAGCGTCTTCTAACCAAACTGCGTGCCTATGGAATATCGCCTTAGTTATGCAACTGGATTCGTGATTTCCTGTCAGAAAGGTCACAGTTCGTAGTAATAGACGGAAAGTCATCGAGCAAAACAGAAGTAATATCCGACTTTCCCCAGGGAAGTGTTATAGGTCCTCTATTGTTTCTGATCTACCGGTGTATTTAAGATATAGGAGACAATCTTAGTAGCCGTCTTAGATTATTTGCAGATGATGTTGTCATTTACCGTCTTGTAAAGTCATCAGATGACCCAAACGAATTGCAAATTGATTTAGATAAGATATCTGTATGGTGTGAGAAGTGGTAATTGACCCTGAATAAAGAAAAGTGTGTAGTTATTCACATAAGTGCTAAAAGAAATCAGCTAAATTTCGATTACACGAGGAGTCACACAAATCTGAAGGCTGTAAATTCAACTAAATACTTACGTATTTACAATTACAAATAACCTAAACTGGATCGATCACACAGATAATCTTGCGGATAGAGCAATCCCAAGACTGTGATTCATTGTCAGAACACTTAGAATGTACAACAGGTCTACTAAAGAGACTGCTTACACCTCGCTTGTCTGCCCTATTCTGGAATATTTCTGTGCGGTGTGGGATCCGCATCAGGTGGGACTGTCGGATGACATCGAAAAAGTACAAAGAAGGTCAGCTCATTTTGTACTTTCGCGATGTAGGGGAGATAGTGCCACAGACATGATACGTGGAGTGGCAGTTATTAAAACAAAGGCGTTTTTCGTTGCGACGGGATCGATCACCAGTTTTCTTCTCCAATTGCGGAAACATTCTGCTGGCACCAACCTACATATGAAGAAATGATCATCACGATAAAACAAGAGAAATCAGGGGTCGCGCAGAAAAATTTAAGTGCTCGTTTTCCCGCGCGCGGTTCGAGACTGGAAAGGTAGAGAGACAGCTTGACGGTAGTTCACTGAACACTTTGCCAGGCACTTTATTGTGAATAGCAGAGTAATCACGTAGATGTATATGAGTGTAATCACATCACCAAAGAGGTTCAAATGGCTCAAATGGCTCTGAGCACTATGGGACTAAACATCTGAGGTCATCAGTCCCCTAGAACTTAGAACTACTTAAACCTAACTAACCTAAGGGCATCACACACATCCATTCCCAAGGCAGGATTCTAAACTGCGACCGTAGCGGCCGCGCGGTTCCAGACTGAAGCGCCTAGAACCGCTCGGCCACACTGGCCGGCTCACCAAAGAGGTTGAGCATTCAAATTGCTTCTTATGATGAGACGCACAGACTGGGATTAATCACATGATAGATATCTCTAATAATTAAGATAATAGAATCAATTTAATTGGAAATTAATTAAATTCAGCATAACTTGGACACGAAGACTCATGCACTGGCAGCATGGCTGTGTGTGTTGAAAGCGATTAATAGTGTCTACACGTACTATTTAGGTTGTAAATTTATTTTTTGTTATCATTTTTATTATGTGATGTTGAATTTACATAGCTGACCCCATATTTTGAATTTCTTTATAGATGGGTAAATTATAACTACAGCAATGGAAAGAGATGACAAAATACGATGAAAACGATATAGCATTTGCAACTGTTAACTAAATATGCCAAGAGCATAAACAATTTTCGCCGTTGAAAGCACAAATTGTGAAAAACTTAACTCTGACTAACCGGCAAGTTGTGGTAGTTTAGGAAATATTATGATGTGTGTGACTGAAGTAAAATGTTGGTGTGCAGCTAATGGCGCAACCGAAATTTCAATTAAATGCATTTTGCTGGTGATCATATGAATGACCTGTGTGACATCACTGCGTGCCCTTATCGCTGGTGTAACACAGTATGTGGTCGGTCTGTGTGGTTTTCGAGGTCTGTCGGTCGATATGAACGGTGATACAGCAGCAACTTAGGTGTTCGAAAATATTTCACGTTCGGTATGGTCTCTTAGTTTCTGCAAGTCGCAGCGCTTAGAATTATTTGAGCTCAGTTCGAGCACCGATAATTTTGCAGTTTATCACAGCAGTTAGCGGAAATGTTACTTGAATTCCATATCTAATCGGTCTGCAAGACAGTTAATCGTTGTCTCGGTTTCAGTAAGTAAAGTTATCGTAATTTGTAGCTGTGAACACAATCTGGTGTTTTTCCAGCTTTATGGTCTTTTGTTATCTACCATTGGGAGCTCGAGTAATCATTTCTTACTGCACAGTAGCTTGTGTTGATCACGAGAGACAGTAACGTGTGTTGACTGGACAATAAATTTGTTTTGTGAGATCTTAAACCACTAGTAGTTACATTATTGATTTAAATCCTGCACCTATGTTTCAACCTAGCAGTTAGTGGACTTCTGAATAGTTGTCGGTAACCATCCTACAGTTTTATTGTAAAGTGATGCAGTGTAGGTTTTAAGCAGTCTGCATTAACTAGTTTTCAAAACTATACACTGCGGGGAAAAAATGCAGCACCGTCAAGGACTCTGTGTAGTAGTCCCAGGGTACAATACGTCCATGCCGAAGAGTTGTTATGTTAGTGATTCATTGGCTACGGTTCTCGGCGATAAGGTGTCTGCTCACCCACTATGTTACGTCTGTAGGTAGTAACTCTGCTGAGGCTAGATGTCAACTGTGTTTGTAGCGTTCATTCTTGAACACGACCATGCCCGTACAACCAAGGTTCAAATGGCTCTGAGCACTATGGGACTTAACATCTGAGGTCATCAGTCCCCTAGACTTAGAACTACTTAAACCTAACTAATCTAAGGACATCACATACATCCATGCCCGAGGCAGGATTCGAACCTGCGACCGTAGCAGCAGCGCGCTTCCGGACGGAAGCGCCTAGAACCGCTCGTCCACAACAGCCGGCGTACAACCAAGGTCCACCGATGTGTGCATACTCCTGTTGAACAGCCATTCGAACCGGGCGGCATTTTCAAACACCTAATTCGCGCTTGGAACACCGTTTATACCGACCGACATACCTCAAAAACCGGACAGACCGAACATACAGCGTTTTACACCCGCGAAAAGTGCAACTAGTGACGTCACATAGGTCCATCACCAGCATAAATTTACAACTTGTTGCATATGCATTAAATTGAAATTGTGATTACACGATTAGCTGCACGCTAACATTCTACTTCAATCACAAATTTCATAATATTTTCTGAGCGCCATAGTTTGCCGTTAATTAGAGTCAAACTATTCACAATTTGTGCTTTCAGCGCCGAAAATTGCTTATGCCCTTTCCATATTTATTTTATAGTTACAAATGGCATATCATTTTCATCAGATTTTATCACCTGTTTTCATTACTGTAATCATAATTTATTTATCTTTAACTAAATTCAAAATATGAGCTTAACTACGTAATTTTTACATAAAACAGTAAAAATAGCAATAAAAATAATAATTTTGCAACCCCCCAATAGTACGTATGGACACCGGTATTCGCTCTCAACACCTCCTACCACGCTGTAAGTGTATGAGACTTCGTATATAAGTTAAGCTCAATTTCGCTAATTTCAAATTAAATTGATTCTATTGCCATAATTATTATAGTTATGAATCCTATGATTAATCTCAGTCGATGCGTCTCATCACAAGAAACTGTAAGCTTATTTGACCGTGGCTGACATAGAAGATCATAAACCTTCTTTCCTTCCCGTCTGGGGAAGCTATGCAGTGACTAAGATACGTGTAAAGTTTGCTGGGACAGGTTAAATGCTAGCTACAACGAAGTCGATAATTCGATTGTAATCCTGGCATTTAATTTTGATATTTCCCATTATTGACAAAAATTATAAAAATTTGAATTTTTTTTGTTCACTCATGAGAATGGCACATTAACTAATTTGCAATTACGCTCCCCAATTACCAGCAGCTACGTTGATGAATACTCGGCACCTCTAAAGGATAACTACAATATCATGAATACGAGATAAGTTGTTGGAAGTGGTTAAGTGTTGGTGAAAACCTCGCTTCTGAACACGCAAACAGCTCTAAGCTCAGAACTCTGCGTGAAATGCGCGTTGGTGCAATGCTGCAATCCAGACCGTTTTCCTCCAGTGCAGAGCCTCGTCGTATAGACAAAAAAAAAAAAAAAAAATCGCAATCCTACACCTATAGTGAAGGCAATCACTCAAACCAGCCCTGTGTTGAAGATACCGATAATTCGGATCGCTCTGCAGTATCCGAATCACAGCACTCCAAGTCTGAGGTAATCTCAATTGAAAGTTGCTCCTCATACTTCCACCCCACAGGACAGCACAAATCTACAAGTTAGAAATCAGATGCCAACATTCTTTTGACAAAACCCGTAACTCGAATACGAGAAAAATCCCTCTCTGCGCTATTCTGCACAGAGGAACAATTCGCGTCTAAGATCTCGCGGAATGCGTCCTAATTCGCCGATGTCCAAGTTGAAGTCCGCTCCCTTCGAAGACGATGGCGAAGACGCGGTCTCCAAGTCCGTACCGCTCGATGGCTGAAGGCGAAGTCCTCTTTATCCACAATTCTCCCGTGTTCCACGCGTACGGAAACGCGGCGGAAGAATACTTAGTTTCGGTCAATGTCGAACGCTCTAACATCGCCGAAATCCCTCCAACGCCATTTTTGAGATTCTACCCAATGATCGTGTCGGTCATATCGCCCCTAGGCAAACGAAAGTCCCGTCTTCGCCCACGTGCTGCCGAGCACAGATGGCTCCGGAGGCCGGGCTTGACCACAAGGCGCCTTATTGTCCCGCGCTTCCGGTGACCGTTACCTGCCGCCCACGGCGCGGCCGCCCGGCGAGCTATGGGCAGCTGCAGACTTTGTGTTCTGCAATTCTCAACTTCGACACTTCTCACCAACTTTCTAAGTTAGTAACTTAATCATGCAAACATGCAGGGAATACTACTCGAGAGTGCCTCACATTCATCATGGGTCAATAAAGGCATGACCTGATGCCCTTGCCAGTTCTTTTACTATTAATATTAATGGTGACAAGCTAACATGTAAGTGCCTAAATCCTGGCACCTTACAAAACAATCTAATCGCCAAACGTCTTTGGTGGTGTGATTACATTAAAAGTTATAAGTGATAACGTGCCTACATTATAAGTAAATCTGTTTGTCTCTGTAACTTCTTTTATATAAAACATTCAGATGATATACAGTCGGACACTAAAGTCAACATACACCATAAAAATAACAGTTGTAGTCAAAATCAATCAAGAAAATATGTACTCACTTCCTGTGACATTAACAGACATGTTAGGAAGTCTAAAACAACATATACACTGCATAATTAATAATAATTGCATATACTGACATCTTGCGCATACAAATGAAACAGCGGTCAGGTACAAAAGTAAACATATACTGTGATGTTCTTCACTTTCAGGCCCAATTTAATATTTTGTATCGCCACATTCTGCTTCTATCACAGCTTCCAAAAGTCGAGGCACTGATTCCACCAATTTTTTTGTGTGTGCTCAGGTGTAAAGTTATTTCACTCTTTCACTAAGACTGCTGTTAAATCATCTTTGCTTTCGATGTTTTTTTTATCCTACGCTTTAGTTCTCCCCAAATGTGTTCAGTTGTGTTAATGTCTGGTGACTGGGAAGGCGAATGCAACTGTTTTGGTACGCTGTAAAGTAGCCATTGTTTCACGACAATGGCCGTATGCTTGGGGTCATTGTCTTGCTGAAACACCCAGTCTGTTCTTAGTCCCAGTTTCTCCGCAGATTGCTTCAGATTCTCCTTTAAATTGGGGAGATACTTGCATTTATCCATAATACCTTCAAAAAATACTAAATTCCCAACTCCAGCTCCAGACATGCAACCCCACACAAGAATATTTCCACCACCACACTTCACTGATAGGACAAGATTCATGTCCTTCCAACTTTCATTCCTTTTTGGCCACACGTTTTGCTGTCCATCGGACTGGAGGATGTTAAACTTACTCTCATCCGTGAAAAGTACTGTTTTCCAAAATGTGGAATCTTTATTTCATTGTAGAGTTGCAAATTATAGGTGATTCTGTTCATTTACCCTGCTTATGAACGGTTTCTGCCTTGGTGTTCACCGAAGTTAAGCGCTGTAGGGCGTGGCCGGCACTTGGCTGGGTGACCATCCAGCCACCATGCGCTGTTGCTATTTTTCGGGGTGCACCGAGCCTCGTGATGCCAATTGAGGAGCTACTCGACCGAATAGTAGCGGCCAAATCCATAATTGTGCAGAAGTCTTCGTACATTTATGGGGTTCTACTAGTATTTGCGACATCTAATGCTAACTCCGTAGTTGTAATTCTGGGGTCTCCGTTAACTTTTCTGATGATGTGTCGGCGCTCCTTGTTAGATAATTTTGGTGGTCGTCCACATTTACCTTTGTTTTCCACACTTCCTCGATCCCTATAATTTGTTATTGAGGTTTGGACACTTGCATGGCTCCTTCTAACAATTTCAGCAATTTTCCGCAGTGAAAAAGCCCTTGTTACTGAACTCAATAATATTTTTCCTCTTCTCCATTGGTATTTCGGTTCTTTTTGAATCCATGTTACGCGGTCGAATTATGTATTGCGTACACGTCTGTTACCGGTACATCAACAAACCACATCACCTGCACTGTTTTCACTACAATGTCTCTCTTGCAACTAATGACAGACTCTAAATGTATGTTGACGTCTGTACCGCAGTAAACAAACACTGTTGCATCTACCACGCTTGCAGTGCACGATACCGGTCTGAAGAAAAATGGTTCAAATAGCTCTGAGCACTATGGGACTTAACATCTGAGGTCATCAGTCCCTTACACTTACAAGGGAACCTCCCCATAACATCCCCCTCAGATTTAATTGTAAGTTGGCACAGTGGATAGGCCTTGAAAAACTGAACACAGATCAACCGAGAAAACATGAAGAAGTTGTGTGGAACTATGAAAAAAAGGAAGCAAAATATACAATCTGAGTAGTCCATGCGCAAGACAGGCAACATCAAGGAGAGTGGGAGCATAGGAGCGCCGTGGTCCCGTGGTTAGCGTGAGCAGCTGCGGAAGGAGAGGTCTCTGGTTCAAGTCTTCCCTCGAATGAAAAGTTTACTTTCTTTATTTTCGCAAAGTTATGATCTGTCCGTTCGTTCATTGACGTCTCTGTTCACTATATTTGCTGGATTCATATTGCCTACGGAATACATCTCACGTATTTAATGCACTGTCGTCCAAAGTAGCGAACAGTCAACTGCCAGCCAGGGATCCTCGTTAGCAGGAATACTCTCTCTTCCGTGCGCTGTACTCGACTGACGTCGTGTGTTTCGATGTTTCTTTAGGTGTAGCGTCCCTATACTACGGAGCAGTTACCTCACATCGGTCGTACGGACGGACAGATAATAGTTGTTTGAAAGTAAAAAACTAAACTTTATACTCGATGGAAGACTTAAACCAAGGACCTCTCGCTCTGCAGCTGCTCACGCTAACCACGGGACCACGGCGCTCCTGAGCTAACGCTATCCTTGATGTCGCCTATCTTGCGCATGGGCTACTCAGTTTGTATATTTTACTTTCTTTATTTTCGCAAAGTTATGATCTGTCCGTTCGTTCATTGACGTCTCTGTTCACTATATTTGCTGGATTCATATTGCCTACGGAATACATCTCACGTATTTAATGCACTGTCGTCCAAAGTAGCGAACAGTCAACTGCCAGCCAGGGATCCTCGTTAGCAGGAATACTCTCTCTTCCGTGCGCTGTACTCGACTGACGTCGTGTGTTTCGATGTTTCTTTAGGTGTAGCGTCCCTATACTACGGAGCAGTTACCTCACATCGGTCGTACGGACGGACAGATAATAGTTGTTTGAAAGTAAAAAACTAAACTTTATACTCGATGGAAGACTTAAACCAAGGACCTCTCGCTCTGCAGCTGCTCACGCTAACCACGGGACCACGGCGCTCCTGAGCTAACGCTATCCTTGATGTCGCCTATCTTGCGCATGGGCTACTCAGTTTGTATATTTTGCTTATTTTTTTCATAGTTCCAGACAACTTCTTCATGTTTTCTCGATTGACCTGTGTTCAGTTTTTCAAGGCCTAACCACCGTGCCAACTTATAAGTAAATCTGAGGGGGTGCGATGGGGAGGTTCCCTTGTTAGAACTACTTAAACCCAACTAACCTAAGGACATCACACACGTCTATGCCCGAGGCAGAATTCGAACCTGCGACCGTAGCAGCAGCACGGTCCTGGACTGAAGTGTCTAGAACCGCTCGGCCACAGCGGCCGTCTCGGTCTGAAGACCTTGGTATATGTTATTGTGGACGTGGACTCAGGCACAGAGTTGCACAGGCTGTACGCAACATGCTACAAAATGGGGGTGTATGTAGACTTTAGTGACCGACTGGAATTATCTCATTAGATGTATGATTCAACCCTCTTTCACCAGCTGCGACATAGTCGCGAATATGAACAGTGATCCAATACTGTCAAATGTTTTTTATTCCAGTTTTTGATCACAATATCAGTTCCTTCGAAGGAATTGATATTGTGACCAAAGACTGAAATAAAAAACGTTAAACCCTCTTTCATATGACATCACGTACGTGCGGTTTGGCCGGCCGAAGTGGCCGCGCGGTTCTACGCTGCAGTCTGGAACCGCGAGACCGCTACGGTCGCAGGTTCGAATCCTGCCTCGGGCATGGATGTTTGTGATGTCAAAAAAAATGGCTCTGAGCACTATGGGACTTAACATCTATGGTCATCAGTCCCCTAGAACTTAGAACTACTTAAACCTAACTAACCTAAGGACAGCACACAACACCCAGCCATCACGAGGCAGAGAAAATCCCTGACCCCGCCGGGAATCGAACCCGGGAACCCGGGCGTGGGAAGCGAGAACGCTACCGCACGACCACGAGATGCGGGCATTTGTGATGTCCTTAGGTTAGTTAGGTTTAACTAGTTCTAAGTTCTAGGGGACTAATGACCTCAGCAGTTGAGTCCCATAGTGCTCAGAGCCATTTGAACCATCGTGCGGTTTGCCCTTCACATGCGCAGATAATTAAAAAGCAATTGAGACTATCCAACTGCCAGTGCCGCTGACTAGCCTCACGTCAGCCTCTGGCAAGGCTACTAGTGAAACTGCGACACCGGCAGGCAAGGCTGCTGTGGTGTCGTGAAACAGTTGACTGGGGAGTGGAATGGCGGTCTGCTATGTGATAATACTGGGTTGTGTCTGTGTGCGTGTTATGCACGAACACGTGTTATTCATAGACCTGACAAGCGGGCTGTTCAGGAGTGCATTCGCTCGCGACACACAGGTCCCACCTCAGCTTTATTGGTGTGGGAGCGCCGTCATATTTCGTTTTTCTGCTGGGTTAAGTAACCAGTGCACACTGCATAGCACACACTGTTATATCAGTCCTACTGCCATTTCTTCGACAGGAAGGTCACGTGATTTTTCAGCAGGACAGTGCACGCCGACATACGGCTGCTGTGACGCACAGCAATTGCTCTGGCCAGCAAGATCACCAGATCTCTTTCCAAATGAACATGTATGGAACAGATGAAGCGGGAACTCACTCGTTCTCCGCGGTCAGCGAGAACAATTAGCGAATTGTGACAAAAAGCTCAAGATGCTTCGGACAATACAGGGTGAAGCGAAATTCGCGCACTCGGGCTTCGCCGCGCGACTCCTCGCAGGCCGACGACAAAAAAATGTCTCTTACAAAATTTCGTCTGGCGAGTACATCCGACAGAAAGAGGACGTTAAAGAGTGGCTATCTGGCAACACTGTAACCACATGTACGGTAACTATCTCTGTTGGCATACGTTAGTTCTGCTGTACAGTTGGTGCAGTGGGCAGAGTTTTGTGTTAGCACGCCGGAGGTCGAGGGTTCGATCCTGCGCGGGCGCGCTTTTTTTTTATTTGCTAATTTCATTCTGACATTTCCTGCTGTAATATACACCGTTTCTTAGGTCACATGTATCCTAAATTTACGACATTTTGTACCGCTGAAGATAACAAATATGTGGTCAGACAAATAAGAAATAGACATTTTAAACAAATAATCTGTCATACTACGACAGAATAACTCCAAATTCAATATCAGTTTCAAGATGTTAAAGATGATTGTGCTATCATATAGCGCCTTCAGAGCTGAATGGGAATTGCAATATTTTTTCGAAGAGAAGGATGAAAATTCTCAGTGTCTATTATGCAGCCCCATACTCGCCAGGCACCGCAAATTTGCAATAGAACGGCATTATAACACCGCACACAAAGAACTTAATGATTTAGTTGGGCCTGATAGATCAAACAAGTTGGCGGAATTAAGAAGACGTAGTGTTATGCAGCGAGACGGACGAACGTGAGTAACCCTTACAAATCTTTGTGTTTCTGATGTTTGTATCTGGAGATATTTGTCGTTAGAATTCGAACTTAGAGTACACTCAATTTTTGTTTCCTTTTTTTAGCCTGCAACCGAACGTAGCGATCTACAAAGTAGCGCTCAAAATTGCCAGAGCGAATAAGCCTTTCAGTGATGGTGATTTAATCAAGGAGTGTATTGGTTGGTTGGTTGGTTTTGGGGGAAGGAGACCAGACAGCGAGGTCATCGGTCTCATCGGATTATGGAAGGACGGGGAAGGAAGTCGGCCGTGCCCTTTGAAAGGAACCATCCCGGCATTTGCCTAGAGCGATTGAGGGAAATCACGGAAAACCTAAATCAGGATGGCCGGACGCGGGATTGAACCGTCGTCCTCCCGAATGCGAGTCCAGTGTCTAACCACTGCGCCACCTCGCTCGGTCAAGGAGTGTATTGTTGAGGCGGCGGAACTCTTGGCGCCACTGGAGGTAAAGAAGTTTAGTGAAATTAGTCTTTCCAGGCAGACAATAGCTCACCGCATACTGGTATGGCAGCGGATGTCTGCAGGCAGTTAATTGATAGAGCCTGCAAGTTTATTGCATTCTCGATTGCTTTGGACGAGTCAACCGACGTTTCGGACACAGCACAACTAGCTATTTATGTTCATGGAATCGACACAAATTTGACGTGACGGAACTTCTGCCGAATTCGTTTCTGTGTTGGAGGAACTTCAGGCACATTTTTCTGAACGTTTTCAGGACACTGCCAGTCTGACATCTGTTTTTGAACTATTTTCTAGACCCTTTGCCGTTTCAGTTGAAAGTGCTCCAGTGCATTTGCAAATGGAATTGATCGATTTGCAGTGTAATTCCCGTTTGAAGGACAAATTTTCTTACGTAAAATCTGTCCAGGAATTTTACGAAGGTTTTCCTCGGGAAGAGTTTCCCCGTCTCCACAATGACGCTGCAAAAGTTGTATCAATGTTTGGATAGTAGTTATTGCAAGTTCTGTACAGTAGTTCCAGATGATAAAATTTGCTTGTTTCACATGTAGTTGGAATCACTTATTCCACATCATACTGCATGCTGTAGAGTACTTTTACGTCCGTTTCTATATCTCAGCTCAAATGTTGTAAGAATTTTTCGAGTGACGATGTGGGAAGCACGATATTGTTGGTGTAATGCAGTTTCAAACCCAAAGTTATTGTTATTTTTCTGTAGGTGTACCAACAGCCAACAAAGATTCAGTATTGCTCAACATGATGTGTTGTACAGAGCTTAATATTATCAAATGTCGTAATATGAAACTAACAATGGAACCTACCGATCACACGCCCTCAGATTTAGTTATAAGTTGGCACAGTGGATAGGCCTTGAAAAACTGAACACAGATCAATCGAGAAAACAGGAAGAAGTTGTGTGGAACTATGAAAAAAAATAAGCAAAATATACAAACTGAGTAGTCCATGCGTAAGATAGACAACATCAAGGATAGCGCCGTGGTCCCGTGGTTAGCGTGAGCACATGCGGAATGAGGGGTCGTTGGTTCAAGTCTTCCCCCGAGTGAAAAGTTTGCTTTCTTTATTTTCGCAAAGTTATGATCTGTCAGTTCGTTCATTGACGTCTCTGTTCACTGTAATAAGTTTAGTATCTGTGTTTTACAGCCGCACCACAAAACCGTGCGATTACTAGACGAAAGGACGTGCCTCTCCAATGGCAACCGAAAACATTTGAGTGCAAGGTCATAGGTCAATCGATTCCTCCACAAGAAAACACGTCTGATACATTCTAAACGACACTGGTGACGGCATGTGTGTCACATGACAGGAATATGTTGTCGACCCACCTAACTTGTACACTTGGCGAATGGGTAAAAAGATTCTTCTACCTTGCCCGATTTAGGTTTTCTTGTGGATGTGAGAATCACTCCCAAAAAGGGATGAAAACATAAGAGTTTGTCACATAAACTGCAACAAATGAATGCAACAGTTTCACAGTCGCACAGTTTTTCCTGCGCTGTCAAAACATATGTTTTTTACGTTTTCAAATTTTCCCGCGTGTAGGCCGTCAAACCCTGCATATGTCCAAGCAAATCTGATTATGTCCTGGAATTTTGGAGAGTGAAGTTATGTGAGTGCCTGAACTTTGATAATTGTCTGAAAATAAAAAATTAAATTTTTCACTGGAGGAAAGACTTGAACCAAGGACCTGTCGTTCCGCAGCTGCTCACGCTAACCACTTTTTTTCAATTTTGTTCGTTATTGATCGTTGTGTTTGGTCGTTGCGGACGTCGCAAGACATCCTGTTCAAGTTCGGTGGTTGATCCTTCCACTCAGTTTTTTTATTACAGAGGCCAACCGGCTCTCTGACCGAACACGCTGAGCTACCGTGCCGGCACCACGGGACCACGGCGCCCCTGAGCTCACGCTATCTTTCACGTTGACTATGTTGCGCATGGACTACTCAGTTTGTATATTTTGCTTACTTTTATCATAGTTCCAGAAAACTTCTTCCTGTTTTCTCGATTGATCTGTGTTCAGTTTTGCAAGGCCTATCCACTGTGCCAACTTATAACTAAATCTGAGGGGGGGTGTGATGGGGAGGTTCCTTTGTAAGCCACATGCTAGCAGGGCGGTGTTCCTTACGCGACTGCACTGTCGCATGCGGCGTGTTCGTAGTTCCGCGCATGCGCGCGCAGTCAGCTAGTGTGGTAGTGGGGGACGTGTGACGGCAGAAGGGAGCGATCCGCACGCGTGTGAGAGCTCGGCACACGTGCATGCAGACCGCATGACATTCACAACGGAATACGTTGTCCTCAGAACAAAAGATGCTCAAAACGAGCTCCCTGCACGTCCAAACATTGCGCAACACGCCGGATCGTACAGGTCTGGACCCTATGCAACAAAACTGCGTCCACAGTAACAAGAGCAGCATGAACACGCCCTACCAATTCTTCCACATTCGTAGGTGGAGTAGAGTACACGTGTTCGTTCAGGTGTCCCCACAGGAAGAAACCCAGGGGATTTAGGTCACGCGAACGTGGTGACCACACAACTGGACCTCCACGCCTGAGCCATTTCCCCGGAAATGTTGTGTCCAAATACTGTCGCACATTAATTCCAGAGTGTGGAGGTGTTGGAACCATGTCCTCTGCCGACCATGTAGTGTAACATCTTCCAGTGAGAAGTCGAGCTGCGACGACCGAGTGCGCCAATTTCGCTTCACCCTGTATATCGTAGGATTCAATTCGGCTCCTTCGTGGTCGCTTGCATGAACGCCTGTGCTGGCACCAGAGGGGTTATCGATGTGCCTCTTTAGCATCCTTAACCGTGACGCGTGTTTCATTTGGTCTGACTGTCTCCTTCCTTATCAATAGAACGACCGTTCTGTTGAGGTAACTGCATTTTTTTCCCGGCAGCGTATCGTGTCAAACTTTATAGCTAAATAAGTACGTCTATACTGCCGTAGAACTTGGATTGACGAACCGGTAGTGTCGAGATAATACACTACTGGCCTTTAAAATTGCTACACCACGAAGATGACGTGCTACAGACGCGAAATTTAACCGACAGGAAGAAGATGCTGTGATATGCAAATGATTAATTTTTCATAGCATTCACACAAGGTTGGCGCCGGTGGCGACCCCTACAACGTGCTGACGTGAGGAAAGATTCCAACCGATTTCCCATACACAAACAGCAGCTGACCGCCGTTGCCTAGTGAAAAGTTGTTGTGATGCCTCGTGTAAGGAGGAGAAACGCGTACCATCACGTTTCCGACTTTAATAAAGGTCGGATTGTAGCCTATCGCGATTGCGGTTTATCGTATCGCGACATTACTGGTCGCGTTGGTCGAGATCCAATGACTGTTACCAGAATATGGAATCGCTGGGTTCAGGAGGGTAATACGGAAGGCCGTGCTGGATCCCAACGGCCTCGTATCACTAGCAGTTGAGATGACAGGAATCTTATCCGCGTGGCTGTAAAAGATCGTGCAGCCACGTCTCGATCCCTGAGTCAACAGATGGGGATGTTTGCAAGACGACAACCATCTGCACCAACAGTTCAACGACGTTTGCAGCACCATGGGCTATCAGCTCGGAGACCATGGCTGCGGTTACCCTTGACGCTGTATCACAGACAGGAGCGCCTGCGATGGTGTACTCAACGACGAACCTGGGTGCACGAATGGCAAAACGTCGTTTTCTTTGGATGAATCCAGGTTCTGTTTACACCATCATGATGGTCGCATCCGTGTTTGGCGATGTCGCGGTGAACGCAAATTGGAAGCGTGTATTCGTCATCGCCATACTGGCCTATCACCCCCCCCCCCCCCCCCCTTGATGGTATGGGGTGCCATTGGTTACCCGTCTCGGTCACCTCTTGTTCGCATTGACGGCACTTTGAACAGTGGACGTTACATTTCAGATGTGTTACGACCCGTGGTTCTACCCTGCATTAGAGCCCTGCGAAACCCTACATTTCAGCAGGATAATGCACGACCGCATGTTGCAGTTCCTGTACGGGCCTTTCTGGATACAGAAAATGTTCGACTGGTGCCCTGGCCAGCACATTCTCCAGATCTCTCTCCAACTGAAAACGTCTGGTCAATGGTGGCCGAGCAACTAGGTCGTCACAATACGCCAGTCACTACTCTTGATGAACTGTGGTTTCGTGTGGAAGCTGCATGGGCAGCTGTACCTGTACACGCCATCCAAGCACTGTTTGACTCAATGCCCAGGCGTATCAAGGCCGTTATTACGGGCAGAGGTGGTTGTTCTGGGTACTGATTTCTCAGGATCTATGCACCCAGATTGCGTGAAAATGTAATCACATGTCAGTTCTAGTGTAATATATTTGTGCAATGAATACTCGCTTATCATCTGCTTTTCTTCTTGGGGTAGGAATTTTAATAGCCAGTAGTTGTACGACACAAGCTCAGGGCTTTCCACATTGTTAGGTAGTGTAGGACACAGATTATTAAAATGTTTGTCTTGCACAAAATGTATCCTACATATTCAATTTCCATACATGCACGCTCAGTCGGTGCGTGAAGTGCGCAGTGATGATTCTAATTTAGCTTTTGCCTTGGTCAATTCTAGCTATCACTCCTCTCTTCCGTTGGTTTTGCGATAGTCCTTGCCACTTCGAAGCTTGAGTCACCACAGTCACATTTCGTTGCTTCCATGTGGGGCAGAATTAATATAAAGGGCTAACGTTTCAGGGCATAAAACCAAGGTCATGGTTTTATTTGCCGTTCCAGGTTAAAGTTCAATAAAGGAGGGCAGTCATTCAAACCTCTCCGCACTATATAAATCCTCTCCTGTAGTGACCGTCGCTGCAGTTCGACTAGCATCTCCATGACGGTTTCGTGCTTACTAAAACAACTTGTGCAGAAACACACTGCACTTCTTTGGTCTAAGGCGGAGCTGTGCTGCGCTGCGCAAGTGGTTTCAAAATGGTTCAAATGGCTCTGAGCACTATGCGACTTAACTTCTGAGGTCATCAGTCGCCTAGAACTTAGAACTAATTAAACCTAACTAACCTAAGGACATCACACACATCCATGCCCGAGGCAGGATTCGAACCTGCGACCGTAGCGGTCACGCGGTTTCAGACTGAAGCGCCTTTAACCGCACGGCCACACCGGCCGGCACAAGTGGTTTCGATCGTTCCATTTCTGCATCTACATCTACATGATTACTCTGCAGTTCAGAACGAAGTACGTGGCAGGGGGTTCATCGAACCGCCTTCAGACTATTTGTCTAGCTTTTCGCGGTAGAAAAGCGCGCAGAGGGAAAACATCATTAAAATCTTCCCGTGTGGGCTCCGATTTCTCTTATTTTATTATGATTATGATTCCTCCCTATGTAGGTTGGCACTCTGAGGAGTGAAAAATGCCTTTGTTTTAATGATGCCACCACAGTTCGCGTGTCAGATCCGTGGCACTCACTACTCAAACTTCGCGATCGTAAAAAACGAAGAGCCCTACTTTGAACTTTTCCGACTCCTCTGTCAGTACAACTGATACGGATCCCACATCACACAGCAATATTCCTGAAGGGGGTGGATAAATGTAGTGCAACATGTCTCTTTAGTAGACCTGTTGCATTTTCTAACAGTTTTGCCAATATATCGCAGTCTTTTATTTACTTTCCCTACCACATTATCTACATGATCGTCCCAGTTTAAGTTATTCGTAATTGTAATCCCTAGATATTTAGTTGAATTTGCTGCCTTTATATTTGTGCATTTTACCTTGTAACCGAAATTTAGCAGATTCGTTTTAGCACTCGTTTGCATGACTTCACAATATTCACTATTTGGAGTCCTCTGCCACTTTTCACAGCGTATATATATTTTGTCTAAATTGGTTCGCAATTTCTTTGATCATATGACTTAATAAGACAGTAAATACACTATGTGATAAAAGGTATCCGAACACCCCCAAAACATACGTTTTTCATGTTAGGTGCGTTGTGCTGCCACCTACTACCAGGTACTCCATTTCACCGACCTCAGTAGTCATTGGACATCGTGGGAGAGCAGAATGGAGCGCTCCGCGGAACTCACGGACTTTGAACGTGGTCAGGTGATTGGATGTCACTTGTGTCATACGTCTATGAGCGAGATTTCCACACTCCTAACCACCCTTGGGCCACTGTTTGCGAGCTGATAGTGAAGTGGAAACGTGAAGGGTCACGTGCAGCACAAAAGCGAACAGGCCGACCTCGTCTGTTGACTGACAGAGAACGCCGACAGCTGAAGAGGGTCGTAATGTGTAAGCAGACATCTATCCAGACCATCACACAGGAATTCCAAACTGCATCAGGATTCACTGCAAGTACTATGACAGTTAGGCGGGAGGTGAGAAAACTTGGATTTCATGGTCGAGCGGCTGCTCACAAACCAAGCATCACGCCGGTAAATGCCAAGCGACGCCTCGCTTGGTGTAAGGAGCGTAAACATTGGACGATTGAACATTGGAAAAACGTTGTGTGGAGTGACGCAATGTGGCCATCCGATGGCAGGGTGTGGTATGGCGAATGCCCGGTGAACGTCATCTGCCAGCGTGTATAGTGCCCACGGTAAAATTCGGAGGCAGTGGTGTTATAGCGTGGCCGTGTTTTTAATGGAGGGGGCTTGCACCCCTTGTTGTTTTGCGTAGCACTATCAGAGCATACACCTACATTGATTTTTTAAGTACCTTCTTGCTTCAAACTGTTGAAAAGCAATTCGGGGATGGCGATTACATCTTTCAACACGATCGAGCACCTGTCCATAAGGCACGGCCTTTGGCGGAGTGGTTACACGACAACATCCTTGTAATGGACTGGCCTGCATAGAGTCCTCACCTGAATCCTGCAGAAAACCTTTGGGATGTTTTGGGACGCCGACTTCGTGCCAGGTCTCAACGACCGACATCGATAACTCTCCTTAGTGCAGCAGTCCGTAAAGAATGGACTGCCATTCCCCAAAAAACATTCCGGCCGCTGACTGAACGTATGCCTGCGAGAGTGGAATCTGTCATCAAGGCTAAGTGTGGGCCAACACCATATTGAAATCCAGCATTACCGATGGAGGGCGCCACGAACTTGTAAGTCATTTTCAGCCAGGTGTCCGGATACTTTTGATGGCATATTGTACAGAGTCAACTGCAAACAATGTAAGAGCGCTGCTCACATTGTCTCTAAACGTTTTTTGTTGATCTGCAAAAGCAGAAGTCTAAAAGAGTTACTAGAGGATCACCAGACATTATTTCTGTTTTACTTGAACTGTTTTCGTCAGTTACTACCAACTCTGGCTTTTCTGACGGGATATCACGAACCCAAGGGGGCAACTGGGACTATACTGCGTACTCATGTAATTTGACTAGAAGTGGCTTGTTAGGGACGGTGTCAAAAGCCTTCTAATAATCCAAAAAGTATTGAATTAATTTGACGTCCCCCGTTGATAGTACTGACTCGTTTGTGAGAATAAAGAGCTATTTGTGTTTCACAACAACGATATTTTCTGAATCCATGTCGGCTGCTTTCAGGAAATCGTTTTCTTCGAGGTAACCCATAGCGTTCGAACACGGTGTATTTTTACCAAGCTCCCCATCTCCTTACGATAGAGATTTTACTAGGCGTCATATCAAGGTATTTTGAATATGGGAGGTGAAGTTATTGTTATTCCAATTAACACAATGTATTTTTAGCACGCTCCCCATCCCCTTACGATAGAGATTTTACTGGGCGTCATATCACGGTATTTTGAATATGGGAGGTGAAGTTATTGTTATTCCAGTTAACAATATTAGCTATAATTTATTTGTGTTTTTATGAGTGTTCCGAGGGCAGACGAGAGATGCCATATAGACAGTGTTGTTGTCACGTTACAGAAGTGTAGCCCATAAATTCTTCAGGTTGTGATTGCCGTTTATTCACAGGTTTGTAGTTTTCGCCAAGATGACATTTTCCTTTGTAAGGGAGTACTTGTGGCTAGCATGAACAGCTCTTTGCGCATGGATACAGCAGAAAAGCGCCAGAGAAGCCATCCTTACAATTCGAGGAAGGCAATGCTTGTCATCGTAACTTTGTAGCAGACACAAAAGTATGCCGAAGAGCAAGGCTAGGTTGCCCTCTGCGCAATCGTTTTTCTGTAAACCCTAGGTGTCAAATAAAGCCCACAGAAGGAGCCCTGCCTCTCTTGGACCCGACTGATTCCGCAGTCCAGACTTGTTTCTTTTTCTGGTACAGACGGTCTCCAGACTACGTGGTCCTACCGTTTAGGTTCCATGTGGAGATTATCTTAGTGCTACTGGCACATAAGGAGTCATCTAATAATGTGAGAGAATCAGCACATGGTCTTGTTCCCTGCCAGTTGCTACAATCGGACCATCTAAAATAGTGATATCTACTCGTAATATTACGATTGGAAATGGACCACTGACGCCTCCACGCTAGCCTGCTGCTGTGCGCCATCATTAGACCATACCTCTCTCGCTCGCTTTCTTCCTTTATTCAAAATGGTTCAAATGGCTCTAAGCACTGTGGGACTTAACATCTGAGCTTACGCCGTTCCAGACTGCAGCGCCTAGAACCGTTCGGCCACTTCGGCTGGCCACAAGACGAGGCGTAAAGCTTTGTGTCGTGCAATCATAAAGAGCACACGAGTGGGCCTTCGGCTCCTAAAGCCCGTTAAATGAAGTTTCGTTAAATGGTTCGCACGCTGACAGTTGTTGATGGTCCAGCATAGAAATCTGCAGCAATTTGCGGAAGCGCTTCACTGCACGCTGAACGAATCTCTTCAGTCGTCGTTGGTCCCGTTCCTGCAATATCTTTTCCGGTCCCAACGATGTCAGTGGTTTGTTTTACCGGATACCTGATATTAACGGTACACTCGTGAAATGGTCGTGCGGGAAAATCACCACTTCATCGCTACCTCAGAGATCTTGTGTCCCATCGCTCGTGCTCCGACTGTAACACGACGTTCAAATTCACTCCAGTCTTGATAACCTGCCATTGTAGCAGCAGTAACCGACCTAAGAACTGCACCAAACACATGTTGTCTTATTTAGGCGTTGCCGACCACAGCGCCGTATTCTGCCTGTCTACATAAATTGGAATACGCACGCCTATATCAGTTTCTTTGGCGCTTCAGTGTATATATCCATTTGTAACGCTACATTATTCCTTTGCCTGTTAAAAATTCAGTTTCTTTGTATGTTGGTAGTGATAGTTTTAGTGAATATTTAAAAAAATTCTACGAGGAATGAACACATTAATAAGTGTTCAGCCGGCCGGTGTGGCCGTGCGGTTCTAAGCGCGTCAGTTTGGAACCTCGTGACCGCTACGGTCGCAGGTTCGAATCCTGCCTCGGGCATGGATGTGTGTGATGTCCTTAGGTTAGTTAGGTTTAAGTAGTTCTAAGTTCTAGGGGACTGATGACCTCAGTAGTTAAGTCCCATAGTGCTCAGACCCATTTGAATAAGTGTTCATTCAGTACTAGTGCCGCAGTACAGATCAAAATCAGATACGTTTCACAGTATACTAATCATGCCGCATGATTCGATTGGTCTAGGAAATGGCTTAATATCAGTAATACAGTTGTTTCACTTCACCCATGCGAGAGTAGTTGGCTGGAGATATTTCGCTTAAGTTTGGCTAGCTAGAGTTGATTTCTGTATTTTGTAATTTACAGTGTGAGTCGCGAAGAAGTAACAGCTCTGTTATTTCGTCAACAGGATACTGAAACGAGATTTTCGGCATATAAAAGTACGAACGGAAATGAGTAATTTCGTTCCGTATTTAACTTTTAATTCTTGTAACAACCGAGATACTGAAATATACAGGGTGGTCCATTGATCGTGACCGGGCCAAATATCTCACGAAATAAGCGTCAAACGGAAAAACTACAAAAAACGAAACTTGTCTAGCTTGAAGGGGGGAAACCAGATAGCGCTATGGTTGGCCCGCTGGATGGCACTGCCATAGGTCAAACGGATATCAACTGCGTTTTTTTTTAAATAGGAACCCCCATCTTTCATTACACATTCATGTAGTACGTAAAGAAATATAGATGTTTTAGTTGGGCCACTTTTTTCGCTTTGTGGTAGATGGCGCTGTAATAGTCACAAACATATGGCTCAAAATTTTAGACGGACAGTTGGTAACAGGTAGGTTTTTAAAAAAATGGCTCTGAGTACTATGGGACTCAACTTCTGAGGTCATTAGTCCCCAAGAACTTAGAACTAGTTAAACCTAACAAACCTAAGGACATCACACATATCCATGCCCGAGGCAGGATTCGGACCTGCGACCGTAGCGGTCTCGCGGTTCCAGACTGCAGCGCCTAGAACCGCACGGCCACTTCGGCCTGATAGGTTTTTTTTTTTTTTTTAATTAAAATACAGAACGTAGGTACGTTTGAACATTTTCGGTTGTTCCATTGTGATACATGTACCTTTGTGAACTTATCATTTCTGAGAACGCATGCTGTTACAGCGTGATTACCTGTAAATACCACATTAATGCAATAAATGCTCAAAATGATGTCCGTCAACCTCAATGCATTTGGCAATACGTGGAACGATATTCCTCTCAACAGCGAGTAGTTCGCCTTCGGTAATGTTCGCACATGATTTTGACAATGCGCTGACGCATGTTGTCAGGCGTCGTCGGTGGATCACGGTAGCAAATATTCTTCAACTTTCCCCACAGAAAGAAATCCGGAGACGTCAGATCCGGCGAACGTGCGGGCCATGGTATGGTGCTTCGACGACCGATCCACCTGTCATGAAATATGCTATTCAATACATTCTGTCATGCAGTGAAACATCTTGTAATAACATCAAATGAACACTACGTAGGAAATCAACACACATTGCACCATTTAGACCGCCATGGATAAAATGGGAGCCAATTATCTTCCCACCCATAATGCCGCACCAAACATTAACCCGCCAAGGTCGCTGATGTTCCAGTTGTTGCAGCCATCGTGGATTTTGCTTTGGCAAATACTGCATATTATGCCGGTTCACGTTATCGCTCTTGGTGAGTGACGCTTCTTCGCTAAATAGAACGCGTGTAAAAAACCTGTCATCGCCCCGTAATTTCTATTGTGCCCAGTGGCAGAACTGTACACGACGTTCAAAGTCGTCGCCATGCAATTCCTGGTGCATAGAAATATGGTACGGGTGCAATAGATGTTGATGTAGCACTCTCAACACCGACGTTTTTGAGATACCCGATTCTCGCGCGATTTGTCTGCTACTGATGTGCGGATTAGCGGCGACAGCAGCTGAGACACCTACTTGGGCAGCATCATTTTTTGCATGTCATGGCTGACATTTCACATGTGGCTGAACATTTCCTGTTTCCTTAAATAACGTAACTATCCGGCGAACGTTCCGGACACTTGGATGATGTCGTCCAGGATACCGAGCAGCATACATAGCACACGCCCGTTGGGCATTTTGATCACAATAGCCATACATCAACACGATGTCGACCTTTTCCACAATTGGTGAACGGCCCATTTTATCACGGGTAATGTATCACGAAGGAAATACCGTCTGCACTGGCGGAATGTTACGTGATACCACGTACTTATACGTTTGCGACTATTACAGTGCTATCTATCACAGAGCAAAATAACTGGTCGAAGTAAATTCATATTTTTTTACGTACTACACGAATATGTAATAAATAATGGGGGTTTCTATTTAGAAAAACTCAGTTGATATCCGTTTGACCTATGGCAGCGCCAATTAGCTGGCAACCATAGCGCCATCTGATTTCCCCCCTTCAAGCTAGACGAGTTTCGTTCTTTGTAGTTTTTTTCGTTTGATGCTTATTTCGTTAGATATTTGGCCCTGTCACTATCAATCCTGTATATATGAGGATAGCCACTGCGACAGGGTCGAAACGTTCGAAATGGTTCAAATGGCTCTGAGCACTATCGGACTTAACATCTGATGTCATCAGTCCCCTAGAACTTAGAACTACTCAAACCTAACTAACCTAAGGACATCAGACTCGTCCATGCCCGAGGCAGGATTCGAACCTGCGACCGTAGCGGTCGCGCGGTTCCAGACTGAAGCGCCTAGAACCGCTCGGCCACACGCCCGGCGCGGTCGAAACGTCAATTTGTTTTTATTCTTTAAGCATTTTATAAGATGACGCTGTAGCACATCAGGAAGAGTTTCAATCAGTTTGATACTCGCGGTCTACGTACAGTAAAATGTTAGTCTGGTTTGGTCCAACAGTGCATCTTGAGATCGACGACCCAAAAGGTTGTTACGGTCGTACGAAAGACGATTTGTTTCGAAGCACTTTATGATTGAGGCTGGTAATTTTGATGTATCACTTACGATGTTTACCTTTTGTTTTCACTTCTACTAGTTTTAATTATGTTGAAGGAAAGACTTTTACCTTCAAAGAGACAGAGCTTTGAGTTTAAAAATTGCGACCTGTAGACTGTCCTGTAGCCTATGGCACACTTGTTCTGTACGGTGGTTGGTACTTCAGGAAATGAATGACCGCTGATCGAGGCAAAACTTTGCCGACTCATGTTTTCTACGAGACAAAATACAAAGTGTTTAGCCCGACTGGAGCGCCAAACACACCATACTGTGGAGCGTCCTCGCGTACAAAGCATTACAAACGTGAGCTGCGACAATGAGTGGTGATTTTCGCTCTCCTGCGGTTGCAGGCCCTGTCAGCGCTGTGCTGCTGCGGTTGAGGCCACGCCGGTGACATAGGGGCCTCCCGGCCGTTGTCTGCATTGAGTCCGGCGCGGCGCGGCGCGGGAAGTCGAAGCTCTCTTTCACGAGCGGACGCGGCGGCGAGCAGCCTGTGGACCCGACTGAAAGGGAGAGGGAAAGGAAAGAGGCGGGAAAGGGAAGAGAAGGCAAAGAGAGCAAAAGGCCGTCTGCCGGACCGGTTCCGGCTGGCTCGGCCACAAAGCGCCTCCGGTACAGCAGCGAAACTGCAGCCGGTGTGCTGCGATTGGCGGCGCGCCAGAAGCCGTCTGCACCGCCTCGTAGCCTTTCACGGTTACGGCTCATTCTGCAACGTGACCGCCAGATGTATTTTATGGCACTGTTAGTGATGTAAGCACATTTTAAAAAAGATTTGTCACCCGCTTCCCCTCCACCACAAGGAGACATCTCACCAATGCCGCATCTAGGCATGAAAACGGCTTCAAAGTCAGTGAGGAACAAAGTCTGTCAAAGGGTGGAACAGCATCCCCAGCTGTGTGGCTTGGGAAGAAGAGCTCACTGGCCAAGTATCTGCCCTGCATGAGCCCAAGGCATCGAATTAATTTCCTACTTGTGGCGTGCGTACTGTAAGACCTTCGGTACACACACCATCAGATTATTTGACTTGTGGCTCTAACGAAGTAGGCGAGTGTCAGCAATATGTCTCGTGATCTTAATGGTGGCGTGTTTATCTTCTGCCGTTAGGTCAGATGATAGAAATGCCACTTGCACACTTAGAGTATCAGATTGACGGTGACCAACTTTAAACAGAACTTGATTAATTTTCACACACATTTATTAAAATAATAACAAGCATGAACCTTGCTTAACTTGATTCTGGATGCTATTTACAATTGACAGTCTGAAGTTCCTTTGGTCTTGGTACATTAATCTTATTCTCACATATCTCTGATATTTGACAAAAGTGTCTATACATTTATCTTCATGCCTATGTACAGGAATATGATAATCTTCTTAGATGCAGACTGAAACTTGACTATAGACTGGTGCAGACAAATGCAGACTGACTAATTGGAGGTCTGTACACTCGTTATAATACCTCGCGCGTTCATGTGTCACTGCGCGAGTGTGATCCGCGAGGAGAAAAGGTTCTACGTTAGCAGCAATCTCATTGGCTGCGTTGCATATTAATACGCGGATCGGCGGAAGCAGAATTTGGTCCGTCTCTAAGGCAGTGCCATCTCGTAGTGCAGAGACGGACGAGCGCTGCGCCCGCGCTGCTGTGCTTCGCGGGGCGCGCTCTAGTGGGAAAGTTGTGTACGTGCTGACCATGCGGAACTATGTACACAACACTACTTCAGCTATAATTCGCCCGTGTCTACACGATCGCTAGGGAGTAGATAGACTGAGGAAAAAGTGTGTAGCACAAATGCACTGTGCAAAACATAATTTTAAACTAAGGACAACCACAGCTAAAATACACTTAATCGCCAAAGAAACTAGTATAGGCATGCGTATTCAGATACAGAGATCTGTAAACAGGCAGAATACGGCGCTGCGGTCGGCAACGCCTATAGAAGACAAAAAATATGTGACGTAGTTGTTAGATCGGTTACTGCTGCTACAATGGCAGGTTATCAACATTTAAGGGAGTTTGAACGTGGTGTTGCAGTCGATGCACGAGCGATGGGAGACAGCATCACCGAGGTAGCGATGAAATGGGAATTTTCCCATACAACCATTTCAAGAGTGTACCATGAATATCAGGAATCCGGTAAAACATCAAATCTACGACATCACTGCGGTCGGGAAAAGATCCTGCAAGAACGGGACCAACGACAACTGAAGATGGTGGCAGATGTCCAACCCTTCCCCAAATTGCTTCAGATTTCTATCCTGATCCATCAACAAATGTCAGCGTGCGAACCATTCAACGAAACATAATCGATAAGGACCTTCGAAGTCGAAGTCCCACTCGTCTACCCTTGATGACTGCCGACAGAAAGCTTCAAGCCTAGCCTGTGCCCGTCAGCACCGACATGTGACTGTTGATGACTGGAGACATGTTGCCTGGTCGGACGAGTCTCGAGCGGATGGATGTGTACAGGTATGGAAAAATCATCATGCATCGATGGATCCTGTATGTCATCAGGGGACTATTCAGGATGGTGGAGGCTCTGTAATGGTGTGGGGCGTATGTAGGTGGAGTGATATGGGACACCTGAGTCGTCTAGATACGACTCTGACAAGTGACACGTACGTAAGCATCCTGTCTGATCACTAGCATCCATTCGTGTCCATTGTGCATTCCAACGGACTTCGGCAATTCCAGCAGGGAAATGCGACAACCCAAAAGTCCAGAATTGCTACACAATGGCTCCAGGAGCACTCATCTGACTTTAAACACTTCCGCTGACCACCAAACTGAACGTTCTTGAGAATATCTGGGATGCCTTGCAACGTGCTGTTCAGATGAGATCCCCATCCCCTCGTACTCTTAAGAATTTATGGGCGGTCCTGCTCTTCCCTCCGGCACTACTTCAGACATTATTCGAGCCCATGCCATGTCGTGTTGCCGCACTTCTGCGTGCTCGCGGGGGCCCTACGCGGTATTAGGAAGGTGTAGCAGTTTCTTTGGATCTACAGTGTACTTCGTTCATCATTAAGAATAAACCTGATGTAAACAAACACAAACGCGGTGATTGGCCAGTAACTGTAGCAGATGCGGTGTTGTTACAGTCTTGGAAGTAAGTCCTTACGTATTAGATATACTATTATTATGTTACTATAAATGAACTTTAAGATATTTTAATGTATTAACAACCACCAACATTGCTCTCAACCGTACTTCAGCTCTATAGTTTTCATTCCAGAAGTCGTGTACCGTCGTAGTCTTCGCAAACGATAGTTGTACTCAGATTGTCGCTCTGTTAGTACGTGTTCTGAAAATAGCTGATGCTGCTTCCTGCTCCGTCGCTATAAATTTTACCGAGGGACTTTATAAAGTTAAGGAATCTTTGTAAACGAGCTACGTGGGCTAATCGGCTGCGTTGGAGTCTTGTATTCTGTGAGTTGCTGGTTCAGATCTCGCTGTGCGTGTAGTTTCTTTTTCATTCAGATACTTACATCATTTAAATATGAGATTCGAAAAAATATAGTTATTAAAACGTATCAAATTATCATTATTTATGAAAACGCCCGTCCTTGTTTTCTAATTAAATATCGCACGCAAAATGTGCATTGCAATTATAAGTCCTTCATAGTGTGCATTGCAATGATAGATTCTTAATTATCGATTCATCAGTCTTCTAACAGGTTTGAAGCGGCCCGCCACGAATTCCTCTCCTGTGCCAACCTCTTCATCTCAGTGTAGCAAATACCTCCTCAATTATTTGCTGAATGTATTCTAATCTCTGCCTTCCCTTACATTTTTTACCCTTACAGCTTCCTCTAGTACCATGGACGTCATTCACTGACGTCTTAGAGATGTTCTATCATCTTGTCCCTTCGTCTTGTCAGCGTTTCCCTCAAATTCCTATTATCTCCCATTCTGCGTGAACCTCCTCATTCCTTACCTTACCAGTCCACTTAATTTTCAACGTTCGTCTGCAGCACCACATCTAAAATGCTTCGATTCTCTTCTTTTCCGGTTTTCGTACAGCCCATGTTTCACTATCATACAATGCTGTGCTCCAAACGTACATGCTCAGAAATTTATTTGGTAGATTAAGGACTACGTTTGATATTAGTAGACTTCTCGTGGCCAGGAATGTCCTTTTTGCCAGTGCCAGTCTTCTTTTGATTTCCTTGCTCCGTCCGTCATTGGTTATTTGGCTGCTAGGTAACAGAATTCTTTAACTTCATCTACTTCGTCACCCTCAATCCTCATGACCAGTTTCTTGCTCTTCTCATTTCTGCTGCTACTCATTACTTTCGTATTTCTTCGATTTAATCTCAATCCATAGTCTACTCTCATTATACTGCTCATTCAATTCAGCAGATCACATAATTCTTATTCTCTTTCAGTGAGGATAGCAATGTCATCAGCGAATCGTATTATTTATATCCTTTCGCCCTGAATTTCACTTCCACTCCTGAGCCTTTCTTTTATTTCCATCATTGCTTCTCCGATATATAGATTGAACTGTAGGGGTGAAAGACTACGTTCGTGTATTGCACCTTTTCCGATCTGAGCACTTGATTCGTGGTTTTTCACTCGTATTATTCTATCTTGGCTGTTGTACATGTATATTTTCCGTCCCTCCCTATAGATTCCCCCTATTTTGCTCAGAATTTCGAATATCTTGCACCATTTTACGTTCTCGAACACTTTTTCCACATCAGTAAATCCCATGAACATATCTTGATTTTTCTTTTGTCTTGCTTCCTTTATCAACTGGAACGTCAGAATTGCCTCTCTGGTGCCTTTACCTTTCTTAAGGCCAAATAGATCGACATTTAACAGAGCCACAATTTTCTTTTCCATTCTTCTGTATATTCTTTCCGCAACTTGGACGGATGAGCTGTTAAGTTGACTGTGCGAGAATTCTCGTTCTTGTCAACTCTTGCAGTCTTCGGAATTGTGTGGATGATTTTTTACTAAAAATGTCAGATTGCAAATCTCCAGTCTCATATAGTCTACACACGAACGTGAATAGTTGTTTTGTTGCCATTTCCCCCCCAATGATTTTAGAAATTCTGGTGGACAGTTATGTATCCCTTCTGCCTTATTTGACCTTAAATCTTCCAAAGCTCTTTTAAATTATGATTCTAATACTGGATTGTGTTACCTCTTTCCTGTCGACTCCTGTTTCTTCCTCTGTCGCATCAGACAAATCTTCCCCAATCTTCCCCGCTAAAAGAGGCCTTCACTGTATTTCCAGCTGTCCGCTCTCTCCTCTGCATTTAAGACTGCAATTCCCGTTGCATTCATAATGTTACAACCTTAGGTTTTAATTTCATCGAAAGTTCTTTTGACTTTCCTATATCCTTTCAACAATCATTTCTTGTTCAATTTCTTCAAATTTTCCATGCAGCCATTTCATCTTAGCTGCCCTGCACTTCCTACTTATTCCATTCCTCAGCGATTTGTATTTCTATAATCCGGAATTTCCCTGAACATTTTTGTACTTCCTTATTTAATGAGTTTCACACAGTGGTTACACAGAGCAATGCAATGCTTACAGAGGAGATAAATCGCAAGTTTGAACTGCTGCTGTGTGCCCGATGGACCACCAACGTAATCGTTTTGGGCCGTTTTTCCATTTCCTGTTCGTTGCTGCCGTAGCTGTCGCATTCGCTGGGCACTGCACGTTTTCATATTCCATTATTTTGTAACTTTGAATTGCAGACCGATTTTCAGTTATATTCCGGCCAATATACACTCCTGGAAATGGAAAAAAGAACACATTGACACTGGTGTGTCAGACCCACCATACTTGCTCCGGACACTGCGAGAGGGCTGTACAAGCAATGATCACACGCACGGCACAGCGGACACACCAGGAACCGCGGTGTTGGCCGTCGAATGGCGCTAGCTGCGCAGCATTTGTGCACCGCTGCCGTCAGTGTCAGCCAGTTTGCCGTGGCATACGGAGCTCCATCGCAGTCTTCAACACTGGTAGCATGCCGCGACAGCGTGGACGTGAACCGTATGTGCAGTTGACGGACTTTGAGCGAGGGCGTATAGTGGGCATGCGGGAGGCCGGGTGGACGTACCGCCGAATTGCTCAACACGTGGGGCGTGAGGTCTCCACAGTACATCGATGTTGTCGCCAGTGGTCGGCGGAAGGTGCACGTGCCCGTCGACCTGGGACCGGACCGCAGCGACGCACGGATGCACGCCAAGACCGTAGGATCCTACGCAGTGCCGTAGGGGACCGCACCGCCACTTCCCAGCAAATTAGGGACACTGTTGCTCCTGGGGTATCGGCGAGGACCATTCGCAACCGTCTCCATGAAGCTGGGCTACGGTCACGCACAACGTTAGGCCGTCTTCCGCTCACGCCCCAACATCGTGCAGCCCGCCTCCAGTGGTGTCGCGACAGGCGTGAATGGAGGGACGAATGGAGACGTGTCGTCTTCAGCGATGAGAGTCGCTTCTGCCTTGGTGCCAATGACGGTCGTATGCGTGTTTGGCGCCGTGCAGGTGAGCGCCACAATCAGGACTGCATACGACCGAGGCACACAGGGCCAACACCCGGCATCATGGTGTGGGGAGCTATCTCCTACACTGGCCGTACACCACTGGTGATCGTCGAGGGGACACTGAATAGTGCACGGTACATCCAAACCGTCATCGAACCCATCGTTCTACCATTCCTAGACCGGCAAGGGAACTTGCTGTTCCAACAGGACAATGCACGTCCGCATGTATCCCGTGCCACCCAACGTGCTCTAGAAGGTGTAAGTCAACTACCCTGGCCAGCAAGATCTCCGGATCTGTCCCCCATTGAGCATGTTTGGGACTGGATGAAGCGTCGTCTCACGCGGTCTGCACGTCCAGCACGAACGCTGGTCCAACTGAGGCGCCAGGTGGAAATGGCATGGCAAGCCGTTCCACAGGACTACATCCAGCATCTCTACGATCGTCTCCATGGGAGAATAGCAGCCTGCATTGCTGCGAAAGGTGGTTATACACTGTACTAGTGCCGACATTGTGCATGCTCTGTTGCCTGTGTCTATGTGCCTGTGGTTCTGTCAGTGTGATCATGTGATGTATCTGACCCCAGGAATGTGTCAATAAAGTTTCCCCTTCCTGGGAAAATGAATTCACGGTGTTCTTATTTCAATTTCCAGGAGTGTATTAATCGTCTCACTTTGTATCCTAGCACGGCTTCGGAAGCTCTTCACGATGACACCCGAATTGATTTCCCAGCTAAACGCATTCCTCGCCACTCCAATTTATAACCTTACACAAAGCTAATACGTAACAATCACAAGCATGCGCCTGTATTAATACGATGGCGTCACGGGCAAAACGTATACCTTGTGACGAACACGTTCAGACATGATCTAATACTTGTGGGCTCGACCTTTGTTTGCACATTATTGCAGTTGTTAGCGATTTAAATCTGAATGTATTATGTCCCACAGGAATGTTCAGGTGACTAGTGAATACACGTTTTCACGTCCCAAAACGCAAATGAATTCATTAATTCTGTGACCATTAATGGCTCAAATGGTTCAAATGGCTCTGAGCACTATGTGACATAACTTCTGAGGTCATCAGTCACCTAGAACTTAGAACTAATTAAACCTCACTAACCTAAGGACTTCGCACACATCCATGCCAGAGGCAGGATTCGAACCTGCGACCAGAGCGGCCGATCGGCTCCAGACTATAGCACCTAGAACCGCACGGCCACTCCGGCCGGCCTGACCATTAATGTCTGTGTGTGATACTAAGAAGGCAGTTTTATTCAAATGTGAACTGCCTTGTGAAGAAAATCCCAAAGAGGTGCATTTCGTGCACAGCGGTTCGGTGTGTGTCCACTGCTGAGCCGGCTACAAATTATGACAAATTATATCGACACATGATATTACTCCGAGAATAAATTCCTGTTTGGTAATTTATTTACATTCTTTGCGCTCGTATTTGGTGGAAATTTTTTGCCGCATCACGTAAATAACTTCTGCATATTTGTCCGCAGCTCGTGGTCGTGCGGTAGCGTTCTCGCTTCCCGCGCCCGGGTTCCCGGGTTCGATTCCCGGCGGGGTCAGGTATTTTCTCTGCCTCGTGACGACTGGCTGTTGTGTGATGTCCTTAGGTTAGTTAGTTTTAAATACTTCTAAGTTCTAGGGGACTGATGACTATAGATATTAAGTCCCATAGTGCTCAGAGCCATTTGAACCTTCTGCATATTTGCTTTGATGTGAATTCAGTTTCCCGCATTCTGTCGTGGAGACATACCCTGCGAAGTAAGAATTACATATTTCCTTGTCCGTTACAGAACTGCTTTTGCTCTAGTTCCGCAGCCCGGGGATGCTCGTAAGCTTCTAGTTGTCCAATATAGCGCGGCGCAACCCCATGCTGTTGTAAGTGACACTTGAAAAATACTGGAAAGAAGGTGTCTGACTTGCTGTCATAGGCCTCTTTCAGGTGTCTGGCATGAAAACTGTAGCTTCTTCGTCACAGCAGCTCTATAATACATGTTCATACTAGGAAAGGAATGACTGTTATCTACTAATAGCCTGAACGCACACTTTTGTAAAAATCAGATTGTTTTCTTTAATTAATAATTTAATAATCACTACGAGTATGTACTCTACATCTCTAATCGATTTAAAAGTGGAATAACAGAATTATTGCCTCATATCTGTGGTCTTTCGAAACTCGCAAAAGTTATTTTTTGACTGAGTGAAAATGTTGACGACCAGCCGGCCCATGTGGCCGAGCGGTTCTAGGCGCTTCAGTCTGAAACCGTGCTGCTGCTATGGTCGCAGGTTCCATGCCTGGGGCATGGATGTGTGCGTGTCCTTAGGTTAGTGAGGTTTAAGTAGTTCCAAGTGTAGGGGACTGATGACCTCAGATGCTATGTCCCATATTGCTTAGAGCCATTTGAACCATTTCTGTTGATGGGTAGTTGCCACAGATAAAGTTCAGCCATAGACATTGCTCGTCCTAATCGCCAGTTACTAACGTCAAACGCATATCAGTCCATTTATGAAGCTGTATTTAACACAAACCGCTTTACGGAAGTGTGCAAATAATATCGATACAGCGACTTCTTCATTGCTCTAATTTCAAAGCTGTGTAGAAATCAGTCCATCAGATGTGAATAGTGGCTAAAATGTTTAAGTTGCAATGGTCAAAATGCAAACCAAGTTGTTACAATTTTGACTTAACAACATACTAAAATTTGAAAATTGTTAGTACAGTTCAAAAGGTACTTTATCTACACTTTTTACCAAATTGTATGTATGACTAGTCATTACTGAATTCCCTCATTTCTAATTATATGTGGGAACAGTATTCCTGATGAAAGAGTTTTTACGTCAGTTTCCAACCGTAAAATACTACGTAAAACATCTAAATTCTGAAACCCTCACTTCACCTTCTTCAGAGTTAGTCAAACGTTAGTACGCTTCAGTTGCTTTTTTTTTTTTTTTTTTTTTTCTTCCTTCTTCAGTATTCTGACTTGGTCGACCCGCCATGACTTCCTAACTTGTGCCAAAGTCTTCATTTCAGAATAGCAGTTGCATGCAATGTCCTTAATTATTTGTTGGAAATATTCCAATCTCAATCTTGCTCTATGGTTTTTTTCTGCTCTACAGCCTCCTCTAGAAGCATCGATGTTATGGCTGAGAAATTTTCAGATCTCAGCTGCATACATGCACTGCATTAAACGCAAGGGCGACATGTGAAATTTTGTAGCTGATTGGTACTCGAAGGGGGATGTGCCACTTCCATAGAACGCTTGCCTTGACCACCTCGACCACAAGATCACGCCTCGGTCCAGCCCAAACATTAACCTTCCGCACCCAGCAGATGTAGTGTCCTCTGTCCATTATTCACTATTTGCTCGCAACTATTCAGTTGAGTCCCCCAAGGGTTCGGACGTGTGAGTGCATCTGCGCATAGCCGAATGAACAGACGCCACACGTATTAATAAGTACCATGAAAGTTATTCCCGGATGTCTTTACACATGTCCTATCATCCTGTCTCTTCATCTTGTCGATTCCTCGTAGAATTTGCGGAGAACAGCTCATTTATTGTCTTCTCCGACCTAATTTTCTACATCCCTCTGCAGCACCACGTAAACGCTTCGATTCCCGTGTTTGCCAGTTTCCCCACAGCCAGTATTTTCTTCCACACGATAATGTTCCACAAGCGATCATCTTCAAAAATTAAGGCTTATTTTCAAGGACTGTCCTCTTTTTGTGTGTTTTAGTCTGCTTTTTATCTTCCCTTATCTTCATCCGTCATACGTTCTTTTGTTTCCAAGGCAGTAGAATTTCTTCACTTCGTCTCCTAATTTTGATATTAAGTTTGTCGATAATTCCACTCCTATTGCTCCTCATCACATTCATCTTTCTTCTGTCTACCGTCAATCAGTATTGTGTACCTATTACATTTTTCATTCCGTTCAACAGGTCCTGCAGTGTTTACCTCAAACCTATTTTCCTCAGAATTTCGAACATCTTCCTCCATTGTGCACTGTCGAACGCTTCTCCTAGGTCGACAAATCTTTTCGACATCTCTTGGTTTTTCTTAAGTCTTGCTTACGTTATAAAGCGTAGAATCAGAACCACCTCTTTTGTGCCTTTACCTTACCAAAAGCGAACTTCTAACAGGTCCTCAGTTTTCTTTTCTGATTTGTTATTCCCCTCAGAACATTTGACGTATGAGCTGTCAAACTGATTTTTCGATAGTTCTCTCACTTATCGGCCCTTCATATTTTCAGAATTGTATGGATGATATTTTGCCGAAAATTTGATGGTGCATCCCAGCCTCACTGACTCTACCACTACTCACCTGCTTCAACAGTTGTTTCGTTCCCACTTCCCAAATTATTTTATAAATTCAGAAAGAATGACGTTGTTCCCTTGTGCATTATTTGAACTGAATTCTCCCAAAGCTCTGATAAAATCTCCCCTAATACTATGTCCCCTTTTTTCTTATGGGCCAACATTTCTTCTTTGATCACTTCATGAGATAGTTCTCCCTCTCGCAGAGGCCACCAATGTACTCTTTCGTACTATCTCCTCTCCCGTCTGCGTTTAACGGTGTTCATCTTGCGCTCTCAAAGTTGACACCTTCTAATTTCACCAATAGTTACTTTTTCTGTTCTGTACGATAATTCTGTCCTTCCAACGGCCATTTCTTTTTCGATCACTTCTTATATCGCCTGGAAGGTAGTATAGAAGCATAGAGAAATAGAAGGAACTTATTTCACAGTAGCGAAGATGAAGAAATGGTCATTGCTTAGAGTCCTTGTTTACTAGGATTTTTGCTTCGAATAGTTGTTTCTGTGATATCCGTGATACTGACCATTCCTCCTGGTACGCCCTATAAAATCCCAAACTTTGCTAAATTCTTCTCGATGTCTTCATCGTATTCAAATCTGATGTCGCAACCTACATAGCTTAAATGTTTGATCTGTTGTGTTATTTAATTGTTAATCATAATTTTTCCATGTTCAGGCTGTTTTCCTACAACAGCCATTGTTTTCGTCTTGTTTGCTGAAATTGTCAAATGGTACTCTTCACAAATCTCACCTGAAAAATGTATTCCCCTTTGTAGGTCATCTTCATTTTCCACCAGTAATTTGGTGTCGACTGCGCATTGAAGGAAACTTAAGCAGGAACGTTTGTTACTTTTTAATTATCTCTTTCCATTTGCGGATTTCATCATGTAAAAGGATCTAGAGATATTATTTACCCCCTAAATACAACTCCCGTGTGGGATGTGAAGACAAGATTTCTGCGGTTGAGAGGAGGAGACCCAACAGCGAGGTCATCGGTCCCATCGGATTAGGGAAGTATAAGAAAGGAAGTTGGCCGTGCCCTTTTAAAGAACCGCCATTTGCCTGAAACTATTTAGGGAGATCACTGAAAACCTAATCAGGATGGCCGGACGCGGGTTTGATCCGTCGTACTCCCGAATGCTAGTCCAGTGTGCTAACCACTGCGCGACCTCCCTCGGTGGCAAATTAGACTAATTACAACACGACAGAGACTTAAAAGCAGTCATTTTTCCGGTGGCCCATACGCGAATTGGACGGCAGGAGACCCCAACTGTGGTAACATACTAATTACATTCCGCAAAAGATTCACAGTTGTTTTCAGGTTTCTAAGGCAGATCTCTAGATGATAATATTAAGGCTTTCGATAATATTGAAGGATAGAAACTGTGTAGAATGATGAAGAAGAGAGGATACCCACAACACCTAATAAACGTTTTAAACAGTCTTTAAAAAGCACAACCATAATTTTAGTTATAAATGGTACTATTGTGGCGTTTATGCAACACGTCGGCCCACGTTTCTTACGTTTTCTGTTGCTACGTTTAATGCACGGTACAGCGAGATTTAGCTATGGGAGGCTAGCGAGTAGGTATGGTCACAAGGCAGACCTCGCCGAACGACGCGCCAGATGGTCTCACAGCGTGAGAACAGCCGGCAGAACAAGAGCCACATCGTACTGGAGCAGAGACAGTGTCGGTTCCCGTACTACGATGTGCGCCAAGTAGCGAATCTTCTATCACTCATTTTTACTGTTGCAATATTTATACGCATCTCCAACCGTATGAATGACGTTTCTTACAATAATAATTTCAATATTACTCAGCTCGTCAGGAAATGCTAACTACAGATTTTAACTACTATCAGTGCTTACCGACGGAAAGGATGGACCAGTGACAGGTGCGCTCTGCGACAGCAGGTGCCAAACTCTTAAGACAGCTCACTACTAGTCGACGATCTGTTTCCAAGGAAGTATTCATGAATACGTGTCATATAAATACAGTTTGTTGAAGAACTGCCTTGGTGTTGTGTTAACCCAAGGCAGTCTACGACCGGTTTTCGAGGTGACAAGAGGCGAACTAGTTTAAGTGCACATCCGCGTAAAGACGGCATTAATTACTAAAGTTTCCTCAGAAAAAATAATTGTGCGAACTCATTTTGATTCTAAGATCAAGTGAAGCATTTTGTAACTTTTGCGGTGCTCAGGAACTAATAATTAATGATTGGGAATCTTGTTACGAATATTAACGATAGACCGCATCTAGAAATATTTTTACTGTTTGCGGTTAATGAAATAAAACAAAATTAGTTGGCCCTAATATTTTACGGTTCTTTTTATGCTTATCATTTAAACCTACAGACTTGTCAAATTATTATGCACTGTTAATTGCACAAGCGTTAGAGCTCGCGACCGACGGAGAAGTGGCCAAATGCGGCAACATCTACGACACACGAGGTAAGAAAGTTGTCTACAACTCAGTTACGAGAAATAGGGCGAGGATGCGCTGGACTTCTATCTGTACATAATACGTAGCACCAGAGTGCGACCCCGTATGGTGGCAGACCGTATTCATTCCCCTGTCTGCTGTGACAGTGTATGCTGTAACCACAAAAGAAAGGAGCTAGACAAGGGCGCAGCATTTCACGCAGGTTCATTGACAAATTGTAATCAGTATGTTACCACAGGTAGGGTTTCGTTTAGTCCCATTCGCTTGAGGGACGCTGAAAGAGTGACTGCTCACAAATCTCTATCGTGTTGGTCGTGTTGTAATTAGTGTAATCCTTTCACACCCCCTACGAGAATTATATCTAGAGGGATAAAAAATATCTCTTGATCCTTTATTCAGTACTGGTTTTCGAAGCATTTTGAGGCTTTCGCAGGCTAACTGGGGTCTGTATTGTAATGTTTGCCAATTTTTTTTTAATTTTTTTTTTTTTTTAGTACCTCCGAGAGCCACTCCCGTTAGTAAAACAAGCCTGTGACCATTCATGCTGCCCTTCATTGTATACGTACGATGTCCCCTGTTAATGCTATTTGTTATGTTTCCCACACAATTGGACAATATTCTAAAATAGGACTCCCAAATAATTTGTAAGCAAATACACAAAAGTAATTTGTAATCAATCCCCTTTGTAGACTGTATTTTCCCAGTATCCTGCCAATGAATGAATGTTGTCACTGTTGTGGATTGGCAAGAGGGCCAACCCACTAATGTAAGAGGAAGCCGAAAGGCACGCGTTTTAGCTCACGCAGGCTGGCGTGAGGTCTGGAACAGGACAAGGAAATTAGACTAGAAAAAAGGTGGTACTTGGTGGAATACTTAACTTTAATCCATTAATGTTGAATGTAGCTCTTGTCTGTACATTATTTACAATATCAATAGTAACTGAATAACGGCGCCTTGCTAGATCGTAGCAAATGACGTAGATGAAGGCTCTGCTAACTATCGTCTCGGCAAATGAGAGCGTATTTTGTCAGTGAACCATCGCTAGCAAAGTCGGCTGTACAACTGGGGCGAGTGCTAGGAAGTCTCTCTAGACCTGCCGTGTGGCGGCGCTCGGTCTGCAATCACTGATAGTGGCGACACGCGGGTCCGACGTATACTAACGGACCGCGGCCGATTTAAAGGCTACCACCTAGCAAGTGTGGTGTCTCGCGGTGACACCACAGTCACCTACTTCACCTACGATTGATCATTTTACTTCCTGTCCCTACAGATTGTTACACCCAGCTATTTTTGCGAGAGAACTGATTCTAGTTGTGACTTGTGTATGTTGCAGCAATAGGATACTACTTTTCAACGTTTTATGAAGTACAAAATTTAATATTTCTAGAGATTTAATAAAGGAAGTTGCCAACATTTTCACTACTTTTAAGTACCATCATGATCCGACACGATATCTGTCCAGTCTTTTAAAAATAGTACTTCACTATAGATAACTGCATACTCTCCAAACCATCTGAGGCCAGTATCAATAATGTCTGCAGGTTATTAGTATACAATGTGCAACGTACAAATGCTTCCTCAAAGCCCTTGGTATTGTTCCACCTGATTCCCAGTACATTATCTCCTTAACAGCATCTGGTACTAGTGATGAACATCAGTTCTAGTTTACCGTTGATTTAAAGAACCACACTGAAGATCAAAATAGTATTCAGAAAATTAAGTGTAAAGTTTGCCACGCACTTATGACCCCTGAATGAAAAGACCGACACTTGGATGCCTGCTGCCGCGACTTCATTGAAATATAAGACGCAGAAAGTTCTCCTCCGGAAAAATGCATCACCGGCGACGTGACTTGATGTTATTTATGGGAACCTAGCACGAAACGACAAAGTCCAGGAAACACAAAAGCCAATTTGACGCGCGAGGGGAGGGGGGGGGGGGGGGGGGAATACTCTGTGGAGCATCCGAAGCATTGAAACCAATCTATCTTAACTTTTCTCTATTTTCTGTTAATTCAGTCAGTAAACATTTTGGACTTGTGGGTTGTATATGTCCATGATTTCTGGATGTTGAGTTTCTCTCATTGTCTGCCCATATAGAGAAACAGTTATGACGTAACCACAGAACGAGCTGCAGGTCTGTATACATCGCAAGCACAACGTTGAATCTGACTGCCCACTCAGAAGGGAACCTCCCCATCGCACCCCCTTCAGATTTAGTTATGAGTTGGCACAGTGGATAGGCCTTGAAAAACTGAACGCTAATCAATCGAGAAAACAGGAAGAAGTTGTGTGGAACTATGAAAAAAATAAGCAAAATATACAAACTGAGTAGTCGATGTAAAACATATGCAAGATCCGGGACAGGATGAGCTCAGAAGCGCCGTGGTTCCGTGGTTAGCGTGAGAAGCTGCGGAACGACAAGTCCTTGATTCAAGTCTTCCCTTCAATGATAAATTTAATTTTTTATTTGCAGACAATTATCAAAGTTCAGGCACTCACATAACTTAGCTCTCCAAAATTCCAGGACATAATCAGATTTACTTGGACATATGCAGGGTTTGACGGCCTACACACGGAAAAATTTGAAAACGTAAAAAACATATGTTTTGAAAGAGCACAGGGAAAACTGCGCGACTGTGAAACTGTTGCATTCATTTGTTGCAGTTTATGTGACAAACTCTTATGTTTTCGTCACTTTTTGGGAGTGATTATCACATCCACAAGAAAACCTAAATCGGGCAAGGTAGAAGAATCTTTTTACCCATTCGCCAAGTGTACAAGTTAGGTGGGTCGACAACATACTCCTGTCATGTGACACACATGCCGTCACCAGTGTCGTTTAGAATATATCAGACGTGTTTTCCTGTGGAGGAATCGGTTGACCTATGACCTTGCGATCAAATGCTTTCGGTTCCCATTGGAGAGGCACGTCCTTTCGTCTAATAACCGCACGGTTTCGCGGTGCGGTCGCAAAACACTGACACTAAACTTATTACAGTGAACAGAGACGTCAATGAACGAACGGACAGATCATAACTTTGCGAAAATAAAGAAAGTAAACTTTTCACTCGAGGGAAGACTTGAACCAAGGACTTCTCGTTCCGCAGCTGCTCACGCTAACAACGGGACGACGGCGCTCCTGATCTTACACTGTCCTTGATGTTGCCTATGTTTTGCATGGACTACTCAGTTTGTATATTTTGCTTATTTTTTTCATAGTTCCACACAACTTCTTCCTGTTTTCCCGATTGATCTGTGTTGAGTTTTTCAAGGCCTATCCACTGTGCCAACTCATAACTAAATCTGAGGGGGGTGCGACGGGGAGGTTCTCTTGTCAGCAGTGCGCTTGTGTTCGCAGTCGCCGTGTTGACTGAACAAACACGCCGCCAGCAAACTGTCCGCGGAACTGCAGACACGTACGACACCATAGCCTCACCAGCGTCGTGGTGGACTTCTAAAAAGTAACTGAAAGCGACGTGCTGGTGCTGCAACTTCAAAACTCAGTGCGGGTTGGTTGCTTATAAGGGAACAGTATACGTTCGGAGAAAGAGTTGTGAACTAACTGCAGAAAAGGGATGGGGCACCAGTCGCCAGTATGTGTGTGTCTTGAAGATGGGCGCTTGTCGATAAATAAACTTTACAGCATCTTAAAGATCTTGTAATTAAATGTTTCCATGAGACATTTAAGTCTCTTTTTATTATCTACGATGATCGAAGCAGGCGAAATTAATTAAAATTTGTGCTGCAGCCGGGACTCGAACCCGTGTCTTCTTGCTTGCTAGGCAAAAATGCTAACCATTACAATACCACAGCACGATGTCCAACATAGCTGCACGAACTCTCTAACCTGAGTGCCCTCCCCAACACAAACTTCAATTCATTCGGAATTTTGTTTCATTTTGTCTGCTTCGATCATTATCGTAGATAACAGAAAGAGACTTAAATGTCTCAGGGAAATATTTAATTATAAGATCTTTAAGATCACCAATGGTACAAGGACGACCCATTACGTCCAATGCTGGGGTGCTTGCCAACATCGGAGAGCCCTGACAGTAGTGACAATATGTAAGGGAAAAATGAACTGAAGTTTGTGTTGGGGAGGGCACTCAGCTTCGGTAGTTTGTGCAGCAATGTTGACCATTGTACTGTGGTATTGTAATGGTTAGCATTTCTGCTTAATAAGCAAGAAGACCCGGGTTTGAGTCCCGGCTGCAGCACAAATTTTAATTCATTTCGTGTGCTTGGATCATTATCGTAGATTGCAGCACCTTCTGATGGTTTCGTGACACCGTTCTTCAAATTTAAATTCCTTCATTGCAATATTTTTAGAAAAAGATTATTTTTATTACAGTGGTGTAAGTCTTGTTCATCGTTTTGTTGTACCGAAAATATTTGAGAGGAAGTGGCATTTATCACCACAGGGAATGTTGTTTAAAAAATACACATATTTAGCAATCACATTTTTCGACAGCTAGTCAACATATTATAAGGTGAAGCTAAGGAGTCGTATTGTTACCGAACAGATGCGAATAATTTTCTTTTGGATAGCGTTTTTTTGTGCAAAACTAGGGCCTTTTTGTGTCTGCCTGTTCAAAATACGCATGGGAATATATGAAGTATTAATTGCGTCATCTTCCTTCTTTTTCTGTGCATGTTACGAACCTCTACGTATTTAATCTATCGCTAACAGTTGTCGCACATATGATGAACGGTGAAATGCTTTAAGTCGTTCCCTGAAAAGGACGAATTTTAAGGCGACTGTTAAGACAAAGCTATACACAAAAGGTTTTTCGCGTGAATGTTTTCTTAAGGTGCCTTTGGTATCGGAAAGAAACTGACGCTAGAAGCATGAAATGTATTCACATTTGGGAATATGGACAACTATCAGCTGTATAGTGGAATAACGACAATGAAAATTTGTGCCTGACCGGGACTTGAACCAGGATTTCCCGCTTATCATGAGTCTAGTCTACCCCAGCACGACTGACGGCTATATCCGAACTTCCATGATTTTTTTAGGGCTATCCTTACCAACAAAACAAAATCTTCCTTTTTCTGAATTTTATTTTTATTTTTATAGTTTTTATTTTTATAGTTTTTATTTTTATTTTTTTCTCTTTTCCTTTTTTTTCTTTTTGTTGTGTAATTGATCAGAGGCCTTTTGCGCCCCGCTGGTAATAGGTTGAGTCACGTCTTCTCGAAATTAATGTGTTAACTTGTTCATAAATATTCATTGGTTCAAACAGGAAACCTTCTCCCTTGGCTTAACACATTCCAGCTGCGAGGCGGGTCGTGGAAAGCGCTCCCAAGGAAGTTTGAGAAAAATTGTCTGTATTTTGGGTGACGGACAACGACATAATGACGGTCATTGAGATACGTCCAAAAATCGAGTACAGAGTCTACAGTTTGTCCAAATAGGTAGTGAATGGCATGTCCGCAAATCCAATGAACAGCATTGGTCTTTGTCCGAGGAAAATAGTCACGTTCCGGAAATAATAATGATAGGGGAGTAATCCGATCCGGAATGTCCTGCGTTAGAAAAGCCACAATACGACGAACCAAGTGCCAAACCTCCGCCGCCGATCCGCAAACAAAGCGATGTTCGTCATTGTCTGGCACTCCACACGTGGAACATAGAGGTGATTGGGCGAGGTGGATACGATGAAGGCGAAATTGGTTGATTTGAGACAGTTAGGTACCAGACAGATTGAACATTCGTGTCAAGGTAACAGGCGAACACCGCGCGCCATACATGACGCCAGTCAACCTGGGGGAACTTTTGTTCAATCGGGTTAGGTGGACGACCTAATTGGAGGGCATTGTATACTGCCTTTGTCTTGTGTAAAAGTTGTCTTGGTAGGGTGAGGCGTAGATAACTGAGTTCATGAAAGAAGTATCGTATATAATGGAACTGGGCTGGAACACCCGAGATCATCACTGGGGCTGACAGTGAGACCGGCGAATATGCCGACAGGAGGAGACCAGTGAGGCTCGTTGGGCAACGTGTCCATACCGTCATCTGGGAGCTAACAAATAGGGCGCGAGCTCTATCCGGCACGTGAAACAGACCTATCGCACCTCGTTCACGGGGAAGAGTAAGGGTTGCATAGTTAACTTTGAACAACAGCCCAGAACTGACGAAAGATGCCATCGCTGCCAACATGCGACGTGCCACAGTAAGCGGGAAAGGTAGAACTTGTGCTACATGGGGAACTCGGGATGCGATATATACTTTTACATACCGAGCTCGTTGGGGAATATCTAGGGATCGAAGGCGATGGTCCATAAGACCTGCTCTGATCATTAAAAGGAGGCGTCGGCAGTTGATGGTGGCTGAACGCCGGAGATCAGATGAAAAATCTATTCCCAAACAGCGAATGGTATCAACGGTGGTGAGAGGTGTAACGCACTCCACGGGAAGTCCCGTGCCAATGAACATAACTTGTGACCTACGTACGTTTAAAGAGCTACCCGATGTCTCACCGTAAGTCGCTACCCACGTCAAAACAGCTCGAACCTCGTCGGCATTACGTAAACAGATGACTACATCGTCAGCATAGGCCGTGCAACAGAATCGGTAGCGATCTATGGACTACCCTACCAAACGTTGTCTTAGTCCACATAGAAAGTATTCCAAGGAAAAGGCGTACAAAATCGCTGATAGAGGGCAACCTTGACGTACGGATCGACCTATTTTTATCGGAGGAGTGAGGCTGCCATTGTACATAATCCTGGATGAGGCACCGCGCAGAAAGCGCATCACTACCGTGATAACGGCGACTGGGAAACCCATATGGTGGAGAACGGCCGTAAGGAATGAATGGTCAACCCTATCAAAAGCTTGACTAAAGTCCAAAGACGCAAGTGCCCCAGACAGGCGTTGTGCCTGGGTAACGGCGATCATATCCCTGTAGCGGCAAAAAGCCGTGCGGATATTATTATCCCCTCCCAAAGAAGCTTGGTTTGGCGACACAACATATCGGGCAACGTTTTTAAGCCGTGCCGCCAAAAGGCGAGTGAAGATTTTCATATCACTGTTAAGGAGGGTGATGGGCCGATAATCACTGATATTGTTGCCACCATGCGGTTTATGTACAGGAATAATAATTCCTTCCATGAAAGCGTCCGGCACAGGTACTTCCGGAGACATCAGTTCCCGACAGATGGAGGCGAAGGTGGACTTTAACAAATGACGGAAGGTGCGATAAAATTCGAGTGGCAGACCGTCGGGTCCTGGGGAGCGATTGATGGTTCCTGCCCGGATCGCAGCGCGGACTTCATCATCAGTCACCTCTGACAACAAGTCAATCGCCACATCTCCTGGGATACCACCGAAGTTGAGCTGTGAGACTTCCTCGATCAACTCTGGGGAATGTGGAATTGCGGCGTAGAGCTGCTGGTAGTGGGGGTGAAGCAAATTCACTATTGCAGATTGGGTTACGTAGCGACGCCCCTCTTGGTCTGTTAAGACGTGAATCAGTTTTTGGCGTCCATTTTGGCGTTCTTGGATGATATGGTACATCGACGGATGTTCATGAGGCATGCGATCAGCAGTACGAGATCGTACTATCGCTCCTTCCAAATGCCTCCGCATGAGATTGGAGATTTGTGCCTTAGCATGGTTAATCCGTGTATGGCGCTCTGGGGAGGCTGGCATCGTGGAGCATTCTCGTAGGATCCTGTAGTAAAAGTCCATAGTGCTCTTGCTCCAGGCTACTACATCTTTGCCATACGGGATCAAAGCTTTTCGGAGAGCAGGTTTCGCACACTGGATCCACCAGGATATGGTAGACGGATACGTGGGACGGCGTCTATTACATGTGATCCAAGTGTCTTCTATTAGAAGTTGACAGTCAGGTGAATTAAGAAGTGCCGTTTTCAGTTTCCATAAACGACGTCCATGCCATACTGCCTGTCTTGTGAGAACAACATCACAGAAGTAAGCCTCATGATCTGAGAAAGCAACAGGCCTGATTTCAGCCTGTCGAGTGTGTTGAATTAGGGATCGCGAGATGTAGATGCGATCCAGTCGGCTACAAGTGTGCACAGTGTAGTACGTAAAGCCCGTAAGATCACCGTGAACATGTCTCCACGTGTCGACAAATTGTAGCCGCGTGACGACTGTTTCCAGAGCTGCGCATGGTGAGTGATGCGGCAATTGATCCTGAGGTCGCTGGGTGCAGTTGAAGTCTCCACCATGTCCCAGCCATCGTGTGGTCGCATAAAAAGGGGTGTAACTTCATTCGCGAAGAAGGCATTGCGTTCACGACGGTACCTGGAGCCCGACGGCGCATAAATGTTGACGATGCGTACACCAAAGAGAGTATACCGTTGAGGAGATATAGGACATCTTCGGCAGGAAGACCTTCTCGTAAGATGATGGCAACACCACTACCGGTGTCCGAAGCGGGAGAAAGATGCGCCGTGAAGCCATGTGGTGAAAAATCGGCGACATGCACTTCCTGAAAAAGCGCAATATCTATGTCCGCATCATAAATCATATCGTGCAGCAGCGCTAGTTTGTGGGGCGCACTAATGGTCGCGAGGTTAATCGTTGCGACACGATAATGCTGGTGTTGGAGTCCCACAGGCACAGGTGGGGCTCCTTCTTCAGGATCGAGAGGTCGTCGATCTTGCCGGTCCGCTGAAGACGTTGCTATTGTGGAGAGTTTGCGGGCGCGGCCACAACCGATGGGGGCGCCCCATCATCAGCAGCGTCCACCCCAGTCCCTTCGATCTCCACGTCGTCCGCCCAGGACACTGATACTGCGGTAGGACATCGGCTGTGCACATCATCCACGTGGAGAGGAGACGTAGTTTTCGTCTCATCGGATAGGCTCTCTTCAACGTCGACCTGTGGGGGCGACGGCGACAGTAAGGAGGGGTGTTCGTTGCCAGTGGTTGCCTGTGGCGGGTCGTTCGCATCAGACTTTTGGACATCAAAGAGCGGTTTGTCGTCCATCTTCGAGTCTGCATCCCTGGTATCCATCCGTAGAATGGATTCATCAGGGGGTGTACGGCTACGTTTCTTTCTCTTTCGTGTCGACCCTTGTTTTCGAACATGTCGTTCAGAGAGTGCGGGTGGCTTTCGTCTGACTCCGGACCAGTCTGAAGGAAAGCAGAAGTAGGTACCACTCCCGAACCAACGTCCATCTCAGTAGTGGCTTCAGTCACAGTGCTGCGAAGATTCGGCAGGTCAGGATCTGGCGTCTGTGGCACCTCAGAAGGAATCTCAGTAGCGGTTGCATCTACCTGATCAGACGACGTCAACGGAGCCGGAGGACCCTGTGTAGAGGTGCTACCTTCCCGGGCAGCCTTGGCATATGTGACAGGGATCTGAGTGATCACTGCTGGGGACGCTTCCTCGCCGACCGGCGTCTGGATCAGGCGGCGTCGCATGCAGGCGGATCTCACGTGGCCTTCTTGTCCACAACCCGCGCATGTTCGGGGTTGGCCGTCGTACATGACAATGGCTCGCACCCCGCTAATTGTCAGGTATGATGGTATATGTTTTTTCAGTTCAATTTTGACCTGACGCACACCATTTAGGACATGGTAGATCGTGAAGGTTTTCCATTTTTCCTCTACGTAACCGATGATGTTACCGTATGATTGTAGCGCAGATACAATTTCGCCCTTGGGCACTTTAAAAGGTAGTTCAAACACCCTAATCGTGCGTTGACCGTACTCTGCGAGTTCAAGTGTTACAGCTCCGACGTGACCATCAGAGTATTTGAGCTTAAGTCCACTGGCGTAGCGGCGAATAACATCTTCACACACCTCTGAGTTTGTCATTTTAATATAAACGACACTACTCATGATCGAAAAACGGATTCCGATAATGTGGTTAGGATCTAAACGAAATTCGTCACGTATGAACGTTTCAACTTCATGTGCACGAGGTCGCGCATGTTCAGCTGGGAAGGAAACTTTAAGGGTTGCACGGCGGTAAGCGCTCGACATGTTGTTCATGGTGGACGGACACAAGCCGTAAAGCTACGACGCGGAAGTAAACAAACACCTGCAGCGGAGCACTGGCCGGCGCGCGGAGCCGTCCGCACGCTGCCACGGCTGAGAGCCGACTGTCCATACGTCGCCACCTACGCGTCTGGAACTTGCACGCGTACATCATTGTGTATATTCCCGTACAAGGAAGACATTTTAATTTAATTTAGCTAGCCCGGTGTCAGCGGATAACTACGATATAGCAGTGGCTGTGTTGTTCAGAACTACGGTGCACTGTTTCTTTGGTCATGCATGCACGAAATTTTGCACCATACTCCTGAACGACATAGGCACTGTAGTATCGTACGAAGCTGGGTACTGTGCCCTCAGTTTATTTTCCTCTGCATTCAGCATCTAAATCAAAAAAGATGGAACCACTAATTTAGATAATAATTTCGTGTAGCGCAATAGCAGGGTGTAAATCTCCATTGGACCCCACTCCGGCTACTTACTTGTTCCTAACCTACTCCAGTTATCCGACTAGGCTAAGGGGACCTACTGCTTAACGTCCAATCCGAACCAAGTGTTTTTTTCTGGAAACTCTTCACATCGTTCAGTGGTGAAGGCTAGATTTAAGGCAAACTGAAATTTCTCGTTGTTCGAACGGAACTCGGTTTGCAAGCATGCTCTCTATAACCATGTTTATTGTGCCTTTCTTTTTTCGATCTGTTTCTTCGTCGTTCTTTCGTCAGTGGTACTGAGCGGATATCGCATGACATATTTCAGACTCACTAGATGAGAAATTCATTAATACCTTTTACTATAGACCGTGGCCAGTACCCTGACGGTATACGATGAGCTATCGCGCCGGCTGCACTAGACCAAGAGGCTCGACAATATTTGAGATGAATACGTAAGAAATTTCGCCTACATCGTAAAACAAATATGCAACACATATGAAATAAGCGTTTCTTTTTTTTTTTTTTTTTGTCATCTGTCTACTGACTGGTTTGATGCGGCCCGCCACGAATTCCTTTCCTGTGCTAACCTCTTCATCTCAGAGTAGCACCTGCAACCTACGTCCTCAATTATTTGCTTGACGTATTCCAATCTCTGTCTTCCTCTACAGTTTTTGCCCTCTACAGCTCCCTCTAGTACCATGGAAGTCATTCCCTCATGTCTTAGCAGATGTCCTATTATCCTGTCCCTTCTCCTTATCAGTGTTTTCCACATATTCCCTTCCTCTCCGATTCTGCGTAGAACCTCCTCATTCCTTACCTTATCAGTCCACCTAATTTTCAACATGGTGCTATCACCACATCTCAAATGCTTCGATTCTCTTCTGTTCCGGTTTTCCCACAGTCCATGTTTCACTACCATACAATGCTGTACTCCAGACGTACATCCTCTGAAATTTCTTCCTCAAATTAAGGCCGGTATTTGATATTAGTAGACTTCTCTTGGTCAGAAATGCCTTTTTTGCCATAGCGAGTCTGCTCTTGATGTCGTCCTTGCTCCGTCCGTCATTGGTTATTTTACTGAATAGGTAGCAGAATTCCTTAACTTCATTGACTTCGTGACCATCAATCCTGATGTTAAGTTTCTCGTTGTTCTCATTTCTACTACTTCTCATTACCTTCGTCTTTCTCCGATTTACTCTCATACCATACTGTGTACTCATTAGACTGTTCATTCCGTTCAGCAGATCATTTAATTCTTCTTCACTTTCACTCAGGATAGCAATGTCATCAGCGAATCGTATCATTGATATCCTTTCACCTTGTATTTTAATTCCACTCCTGAACCTTCCTTTTATTTCCATCATTGCTTCCTCGATGTACAGATTGAAGAGTAGGGGCGAAAGGCTACAGCCTTGTCTTACACCCTTCTAAATACGAGCACTTCGTTCTTGATCGTCCACTCTTATTATTCCCTCTTGGTTGTTGTACATATTGTATATGACCCGTCTCTCCCTATAGCTTACCCCTACTTTTTTCAGAATCTCGAACAGCTTGCACCATTTTACATTGTCGAACGCTTTTTCCAGGTCGACAAATCCTATGAAAGTGTCTTGATTTTTCTTTAGCCTTGCTTCCATTGTTACCCGTAACGTCAGAATTGCCTCTCTCGTCCCTTTACTTTTCTTAAAGCCAAACTGATCGTCACCTAGCGCATTCTCAATTTTCTTTTCCATTCTTCTGTATATTATTCTTGTAAGCAGCTTCGATGCATGAGCTGATAAGCTGATTGTGGGATAATTCTCGCACTTGTCAGCTCTTGCCGTGTTCAGAATTGTGTGGATGATCCTTTTCCGAAAGTCAGATGGTATGTCGCCAGACTCATATATTCTACACACCAACGTGAGTAGTCGTTTTGTTGCCACTTCCCCCAATGATTTTAGAAATTCTATGGAATGTTATCATCCCTTCTGCCTTATTTGACCTTAAGTCCTCCAAAGCTCTTTTAAATTCCGATTCTAATACTGGATCCCCTATCTCTTCTAAATAGACTCCTGTTTCTTCTTCTATCACATCAGACAAATCTTCACCCTCATAGCGGCTTTCAATGTATTCTTTCCACCTATCTGCTCTCTCCTCTGCAATTAACAGTGGAATTCCCGTTGCACTCTTAATGTTACTACCGTTGCTTTTAATGTCACCATAGGTTGTTTTGACTTTCCTGTATGCTGAGTCTGTCCTTCCGACAATCATATCTTTTTCGATGTCTTCACATTTTTCCTGCAGCCATTTAGTCTTAGCTTCCCTGCACTTCCTATTTATTTCATTCCTCAGCGACTTGTATTTCTATATTCCTGATTTTCCCGGAACATATTTGTACTTTCTCCTTTCATAAATCAAGTGAAGTATTTCTTCTGTTACCCATGGTTTCTTCGCAGCTACCTTCTTGGTACCTATGTTTTCCTTCCCAACTTCTGTGATGGCCCTTTTTAGAGATGTCCATTCCTCTTCAACTGTACTGCCTACTGCGCTATTCCTTATTGCTGTGTCTATAGCGTTAGAGAACTTCAAACGTATCTCGTCATTCCTTAGTACTTCCGTAACCCACTTCTTTGCGTATTGATTCTTCCTGACTAATGTCTTGAACTTCAGCCTACTCTTCATCACTACTATATTGTGATCTGAGTCTATATCTGCTCCTGGGTACGCCTTACAATCCAGTATCTGATTTCGGAATTTCTGTCTGACCATGATGTAATCTAATTGAAATCTTCCCGTATCTCCCGGCCTTTTCCAAGTATACCTCCTCCTCTTGCGATACTTGAACAGGGTATTCGCTATCACTAGCTGAAACTTGTTACAGAACTCAATTAGTCTTTCTCCTCTTTCATTCCTTGTCCCAAGCCCATACTCTCCTGTAACCTTTTCTTCTACTCCTTCCCCTACAACTGCTTTCCAGTCGCCCATGACTATTAGATTTTCGTCCCCCTTTACATACTGCATTACCCTTTCAATATCCTCATACACTTTCTCTATCTGTTCATCTTCAGCTTGCGACGTCGGCATCTATACCTGAACTATCGTTGTCGTTGTTGGTCTGCTGTCGATTCTGATTAGAACAACCGGGTCACTGAACTGTTCACAGTAACACACCCTCTGCCCTACCTTCCTATTCATAACGAATCCTACACCTGTTATACCATTTTCTGCTGCTGTTGATATTACCCGATACTCATCTGACCAGAAATCCTTGTCTTCCTTCCACTTCACTTCACTGACCCCCACTATATCTAGATTGAGCCTTTGCATTTCCCTTTTCAGATTTTCTAGTTTCCCTACCACGTTCAAGTTTCTGACATTCCACGCCCCGACTCGTAGAACGTTATCCTTTCGTTGTTTATTCAATCTTTTTCTCATGGTAACCTCCCCCTTGGCAGTCCCCTCCTGGAGATCCGAATGGGGGACTATTCCGGAATCTTTTGCCAATGGAGAGATCATCATGACACTTCTTCAATTACAGGCCACATGTCCTGTGGATACACATTACGTGTCTTTAATGTTGTGGTTTCCATTGCCTTCTGCATCCTCATGTCGTTGATCATTCCTGATTCTTCCGCCTTTAGGGGAAATTTCCCACCCCTAGGCTCCTCCGCCCTCTTTGACAAGGCCGTTGGCAGAATGAGGATGACTTCTTATGCCGGAAGTCTTCGGCCGCCAATGCTGATTATTTATCAAAATTTGGGCAGTGGCGGGGATCGAACCCGCGACGAAAGACGTTTTGATTATGAATCAATGACTCTACCCCTAGACCACGGCGTTTCTATCAGAGCAAAATTCTTTGTGTCCCACAACATCACTCAGCCGCTTTCTTGAAGTCCTTTTCATTAGCAGGAATGCAACTCTCGTTTATTCTCATAACATCAGAGCACTGAATATTAGCTACAGCTTCAAAAGAAAGTTAATGACATACCTATTACAAAGACAAGACGCCTCCATTTGCTCCTGTACGTATTCATTATCCCACTACTATTAAATATCCTTTTGCTACCACATCTTCCTCACTTCCCAAACCTTTTACCTGCTGCATTCTAACTAAGTTTCTGTCTCTCTGAACTCACTGAACCATAAAAATCACTTCTGTACATCTAGAAATACTTCTACTGTCACTATCATTATTATTAATATTATTTTAATTCGCAGTAACAACAGCCGTAGTAATAGTGGCACACTGTTTGTTGTTAGGCGTTACTGTTATTCACATTGTCGCTGAACACATTCAGATTTTTTGCTCTCTATCATAAAAAATTATATTCTTTCCGTAACTGCCTAAAGCATAAAAATACTTTGTGTAAATCAGTGGTCCAATGTAAGAGAGGACCTGGAGGCGTTAGTCTGATCAGTTTAAACAAATGAATAAGCTAACAAGAATAAGAAAACAGCAGAAAAACTGTTCGCATGCACTTTTGTGTAATCGTCTGTTTACTAAATATTTCAAGCCAAACTGATATTTCCTCTTCTAACCTCTCGTAAGCGGTGAATCGAACGACGCTTGGTCTATCAAAGAGGGTCATTCACTGGAGAAAGTACAATTCTGGCGGTTGTAAGAAGTATCTGTAGAAATAACTGCAAATACGCTACTTTTGTAACGCACTCACCTGGCAAATTGTCAAAACTACAATCATTAGGAATTTCGCAGAAGCTACCTTAATTGTAATACTACACTCGTAATAAATTCCTTTCTTCAGTTAAGAGTGAGAAAAATTGCAACCGGCAGTTCCTTTATGTGTATTGAGAGAAAGACGGTTTTAATTTTAATTTCAAAGCGACAACGCTAGGGCCGTGTGCTTTCTATATGTGTCTGTGGTCTAGGCACGACCCAAAATGAAGCATTACGCCGTCCTTTATTCAAAGGCTAAGCGGAAGGACTAGCCCATACGATGCAATGTGTACTGCAAAGTCCGGAGTGAATTTAAGCCTGGCGTGATGGCTCCTACGAAAGCTGGGTGTTTCCATCTAATCTGCTTTCTCTTCTTATTCGCTGTGAAGAAATGATGCAACTATGTCCTATGATTATCTTGCAGAATTCATAAGCAGTCTCCAGAGACAAATGCAACAGACGCAAATTTCAATAAAAGTAGAAGGTTATGTTCGAAATCCGCTGAATGACGATTGCAACTGCAGTTGACTGTCCTCATCCATCGGAGCAGTTGACTGTCGTCATTCAGTGGTTCCTGCTCCTCACACAGCCACTGTCCATCAGTACGGATGTAGGTCCGAAGATGATAGTGTGATGACCGAAACCGATCACCTTTTACTAGGTGTGCCCTGCGGTCTAGTCTGTTACAATTAATTTTAAATAGAATTTTTGCATCTTAAATGAAGCAGAGAAGTACACTATTGCTCATTTTGATTTAATAAGGAACCTTTGCTCCATGTGAGTAAAACCTACTGATCATATTACGTAATATGGCGTAGGATGACTCTTCGATGCTTAAGAAAAAGTATTCTACAGGAAGTGCAGACAGTTTATAGGCAAAAATTTGTCTTCCATTGCTGTTGGCCAACTGATTAGGCGATAATCAACGTCACGTTATTTTAAGACTTCTTGGCAGACGAGGCTCCCGTAATACAGTACGTTCCTTTGGTTTCACCACAACAAGTTCTTACAGAATAACACGCACAAAGCTCATACCGCGGGGAAAGTATGCCAGGTCGGCCGCAGTGGCCGAGGGGTTCTAGGCGCTACAGTCCAGAACCGCGCGACATCTATGGTCGCTGGTTCAAATCCTGCCTTTGGAATGGATGTGTGTGATGCCCTTACGTTAGTTAGGTTTAAGTAGTTCTAAGTTCTAGGGGCCTGATGACCTCAGATGTTAAGTCCCATAGTGCTCAGAGCCATTTGAACCATTTAAAAAAAGTATTCACTTGTATCAGTCGAATAGTATCTATCAGATAAGCCCAGAGGATGTACATTTCCACAGTGTTGTATTCGTTTCACTTTATTCACTACTAAAACATTTTGTGTGTTTTATTATCCACTGGTTTCGTCTGACTGAGCAGTTTCGTTCAATCTTCATAATGTCTCCATTTTACAACTGTTACTAACTATATAGCAGTTATACATCACTTTAGAAATACAAATGAAATAAGTACGTAGTTTACAGACATGGGTTTAAAATGAATACCTGTAAGTGCTATGAGCATTTGTTCGTCTTCTCTACTGAGCAACAACACATCTCATATAATGAACAAGTACCCATGGGTCTTAAGATATGCATTTAAATCCCATGTATACTAGACTTTTTTCCTTGTTTTGGTCCATACTACCGCCTCTAGGAGTGCCTATCTTACAACCTGTTGTGTACATAGTTCCGCATAGTCAGCGCGTACACAACTTTCCCACTAGAGAGCGCCCTGCTAAGCACAACAGCGCAGGCGCAGCACTCGTCCGTCTCCGCACTACAAGATGGCGCTGCCATAGAGACGGACCAAATTCTGCTTCCGCCGATCCGCGTATTAATATGTAACGCAGTCAATGAGATTGCTGCTAACGTAGAACCTTTTCTCCTTGCAGATCACACTCGCGCAGTTATACATGAACGCGCGAGGTATTATAACGAGTATACAGACCTCCAATTAGTCAGTCCGCATTAATCTGCATTAGTCTGCATTAGTCTGTAGTCAAGTTTCAGTCTGTGCCTAACAAGATTATCATGTTCCTGTACATAGCCATGAAGATAAATGAATAGACACTTTGTCAAGTATCAGAGATAGGTGAGAATAAGATTAACGTACCAAAACCAAAGGAACTTCGGATTGTCAATTGTAAACAGTATCCAGAATCAACTTAAGGAATTTCTATGCTTTTTATTATTTTAATAAACATGTGTGAAAATTAGTCAGGTTCTGTTTAAAGTTGGTCACTGTCAATCTGCTACTCTAAGCGTGCAAGTGGCATTTCTATCGTCTGACCTAATGGCAGAAGATAAACACGCCACGATAAGACCACGAGACATATTGCTGACACTCGCCTATTTCGTTAGAGCGACAAGTCAAGTAATCTGATGGTGTGTGTACCGAAGGTCTAACAGTACGCACACCACAATAAGGAACCGTTGCACCATGTGAGTAAAACCTATTGATCATATTACGTAACATGGCGTAGGATGACTCTTCGATGCATACGAAAAAGTAGTCTACAGGAAGTGCAGACAGTTTTCAGGCAAAAATTTGTCTTCTATTGCTGTTGGCCAACGGATTAAGCGATAATCAACGTCACGTTATTTTAAGACTTCTTGTCAGACGAGGCTCCCGTAACACAGAACGTTCCTTTGGTTTCACCACAACAGGTTCTTACAGAATAACACGCACAAAGCTCATACCGTAGGAAAAGTATGCCAGGTCGGCCGCAGTGGCCGAGCGGTTCAAGGCGCTTCAGTCTAGAACCGCGCGACCTCTACAGTCACTGGTTCGAATCCTGCCTCGGGCATGGATGTGTGTGATGTCCTTAGGTTAGTTAGGTTTAAGTATTTCTACGTTCTTGGGGCCTGATGACCTCAGATGTTAAGTCCCATACGGCTCAGAGCCATTTGAACCACTTTAAAAAAGTATGACACATTCCCTTGTATCAGTCGCCTAGTATCTTTCAGATAAGCCTGGAGGATGTACATTTCAAGAGTGCTGAATTCATTTCACTTTATTCAGTACTAAAACATTTTGTGTGTGTTATTATCCACGGACTTCGTTTGACAAAGTAGTTTCGTTCAGTCTTCACAATATCTCCCTTTTAATACTGTTATTAACTGTATAGCAGTTACACATCACTTTAGAATACAAATGAAATATGTACATAGTTCACAGACATGTGTTTAAAATGCATACCTTAAGAGCTACACTCATGCTCATATATTAAAGGTAATGCTGATACATGGCGAAACAACGCTCTGGTGGGCGGTTTGCGGGTTTAAATCACCTCGGGGTATTACCATGCGGTGCATTTGACCTGCGGTCGTCGCACGGTGGTGCTGGCAGCAGTACACATACACAGAGGTGTGTTTGTGCATTCAGCGTACGGTGTAGCGAGTAAGGGTGCAGACATTTTCAGATGTGTTAATGGTGACTGTGTGCTGAAAATGGCTCAAAGAACACATATTGACGACGATATGAGGGGTAGAATACTAGGGCGACTGGAGGCTGGTCAAACACAGGAGGTCGTAGCACGGGTCCTCCGTGTGCCACAAAGTGTGATCTCAAGATTATGGCAACGATTCCAACGGACAAGAAACGTGTCCAGGTGCTACAGTATGGGACGTCCACAGTGTACACTACCACAAGAAGACCGATATCTCACAATCAGTGCCCGCAGACGGCCACGGGGTACTGCAGGTAGTCTTGCTCGTGACCTTTCCGCAGCCACTGTAACAGTTGTCTCCAGACACACAGTCTACAGACAACTCAACAGACATGGTTTATTCGCCCGGAGACCTGCAAGGTGCATGCCACTGACCCCTGGTCACAGGAGAGCCCGTAAAGCCTTGTGTCAAGAACACAGTAGATGCTCATTGGAACAGTGGTCTCAGGTTATGTTCACGGACGAGTCCAGGTATAGTCTGAACAGTGAATCTCGCCGGGATTTCATCTGGCGTGAACCAGGAACCAGATACCAACCCCTTAATGTCCTTGAAAGGGACCCGTATGGAGGTCGTGGTTTCATGGTGTGGTGTGAGATTGTGACTGGCGCACGTATACCCCTGCATGTCTTTGACAGAGGAGCTGTAGCAGGTCAGGTGTATCGGGGCGTCATTTTGCAGCAGTATGACCGCCTTTTCAGGGGTGCAGTGGATCCCACCTTCCTCCTGATGGATAACACACGGCCCCACTGAGCTGCCATCGTGAGGAGTACTTTGCAGCAGAAGATATCAGGCGAATGAAGTGGCCTGCCTGTTCTCCAGACCGAAACCCCATCGAGCACGTCTGGGATGCTCTCGCTCGACGTATCGCTGCACGTCTTCAAACTCCTACGACACTTCAGGAACTCCGACAGGCACTGGTGCAAGAATGGGAGGCTATACCCCAGCAACTGCTAGATCACCTGATCCAAAGTATGCCAACGCATTGTGTGGCCTGTGTTCGTGTGCATGGTGATCATATCCCATATTGATGTCGGGGTACATGCGCAGGAAACCGTGGTGTTTTGTAACACACATGTGTCGGGACGGTTTTCTCAACTTATCACCAATACCGTGGACTTAAAGATCTGTGTCGTTTGTGTTCCCTATGTGCCGATGCTATTAGCGCCAGTTTTGCGTAGTGTCACGTTGTGTGGCACCACATTCTGCAATTATCCTTAATTTATGGGCTTGAGTGTGTCAGCATTTGTTCGTCTTCTCTACTGTGCAACACATCTCTTCTAATGAACAAGTACCCATGGGTCTTAAGATATTCATTTAAATCCTATGTATACTAGACTTTTTTTCTTGTTTTGGTCCGTACTACCGCCTCTAAGAGTGCTTACCTTACAATCTTAGCGCGAACAGTATCGGTACGTGTAATCCACTGCCTGAGGTATCAGTACGATTTTCGCTCGTAACTGTAGATGCTTTCGTTTTCAATCCAGGGTCCATTACCTTAAATTGATATAATTACCCTTCTCCATCATCCCTGAAAGTTTGGAACATCATCACGGAATCATACCGCATTTTCTTCCAGATGTCGTTTGTGAGATAGCCGTTGTTCACCCCTGTCAAATATGGCGCGTGGTGTGCTACAGTTGCCATGACGGCTGATTGTATAGTGCCATTAACGACGGCGCCACCTGAACAGTTTACAAACATAGCCTTTTCGCAATGCTGCCACCCTCGGCCCGAAAACCAGTGACCATACCCTTTTGGACGTTAGATCAATCGCTCCGTTTCCGCATTACAACGACTTTAATATACTCTACACTGTTTCTGCTGCCGCATGGCGTTTGTGAGTGGTTATTGCAGTTCAACGTCGAACATAGGCGGTGATCACGTTAATGTGTGTGGACCGTGTTTATCAGCATACTCTGAAAGGAACAAGACTCGTACACAATCAGGAACAAAAGAGTTGCCTTTATTGATATCCTTCCTTCCGAGAGTGCTAGTCACCCATGATACACATGAGAACTTCTGTAAAATGTTATGCAACGTCGTACTGACAACTGGTCTCACATAAATTTGCCCCGTTTTTTTAGTCACTGAGCTAACATCATATACCCTCTCAATCCGTGTAGCTTTATTGCGTTTCTTTCCTCCATTCCGGGCTCTTCACTTTTTTGTTAAGCAGTATAGTTAATTGAGATGGATAGTTAAATATTTGTTGAGGCAACAGTTTGGGAACCATGTTTTATCCAATAAAACGAAATGTATGGAAAAGTACGTGCTTTCGCTGTCTGCTTGTTATTGCTCGCGTAACAACTAATATATTGGTAAATGGATGAGATTAATATGTTGCTACGAAAAGAGCCCTGAAATACCTTTTAGGGATGCTGTGCTGTGACTTTCAAAGAAATGGTTTTGAGCACTATGGGACATAACTTCCGAGGTCATCAGTCCCCTCGATCTAAGAACTACTTAAACTTAACTAACCTAAGCACATCACACACATCCAGCCTGAGGCAGGATTCGAACCTGCGACCGTAGCGGTCGTGTGGTTCCAGACTGTAGCGCCTAGAACCGCTTGGCAACACCGGCCGGCGCTGTGACTTTCTTTGGATCATTAATTTTCAACAAAACAAAATATATTATGTTCTTATTATTCTGGATCTGGTTTTCTATAAAGGGAACATTGTTTCGTTACTGTAACTCGCTATAAAGTTCAGCATATCTTTCTTACTTTACAGTTATTGAAAAAGTTACTGAAAATTATTTCGTTATCAATACTGATGTTACAGTACACAGAGTTTGTTCAAAATCAAAATTTTGCAGTGGATTTTCGTTAACAGTACAACATCAATAAGTACCAGGACTAACACGAGAACATTAGACTATTATCAGAGAAAAAAAGTTTTTACTATAATGTTTGCCAGACCGGAAATACGCACAGCAAGTTTTCTTTTAGGTCATTAAGGTAAATTATCTTTTTGCACTGTTAATAATATATCATCTGCAGCCCGCGTACACCTGTAAAACACATCATAAAATCTTCTGCTCTGCCCTCCAATCCTGAAAGCTGAAAGAAATAATTTTAGTTCACTGTTACCTGTCCGCTTCTTTGCAGTATGATTGGTTTCATTTCATGCAGTGTGAATGCGCCGCGGCAGCGGCTCGTTCGTTCGTAGCGCAGCTCTGCTCCACGTATAATATTTAAATAGCTCAAAATGTTTTAAAAGAATGGAATAAAATACCAGGCAAGCTTATTACAAATCATAATGCAAGTTTTCACTAAGTAACCCTATTCAAAACATTTAGACAGATTAAATTCTTGCACACACCTTTACAAATCAATACCTATTGGCGTCCTTCTCTCAATCTTGACAAAAGAATGCTACACAAACATACAATATAGCGTCACACGCTCTTCCTACTCACGTAACTCCAAGAAGACGACAGTGAAAGTAATGCTCGGTCACTACTATTTATATTTGGTGTGATATATTTTTATCTTTGTTTGATATTTAATAAATATCGTCTGTGGCGGTTTCAGTACTCGCCGACACAGATATTATCTTTAAAAAAATCGGTACATAATTTTATGCAAGTGTAAAACATGACACATAATGGTTTCTCTTTATTACATAAAGTTCACACAATCATTGTCCACGCAATTACAATCATCCAGTTCAATTATTCTTTTCTTTTTTTTGCCACATATAATACGTGTCTTGCCAGGAGACGTTACAGTGCTTAATATCAAAACTGGAGCTGGACAAAACTGTTTCCTTAGTTGCCTGTTTTCAGTAACTCGTAGTCAGTGGATAGAAGTTAATTTATCAGCAGGAACTCTGTTTCAAAAATAAGGCTTATTCTTTTTACTTGTTAATGACAGAGAATGCGATGTTTCATTTAAGCTATAACCCGTGGACTTGATGAGTTTCACAACAGGCTGTTTATTGTATGTAATATGTAGTGATAGTGCAAATATTTCAATAATGGCGTAAGACTGTACAGATGAAGTGATTAATGTCAGAATTGACAGTTTCTTTTTTGTCTGTGAGTTTGATCGTTTTGAATCTGTTTTACGAAACTGAGTGGTGCATTCAGTAACTAAATAATACATACTTATTGCGAAGAAAAGTTTGGTAAAGCAAAGGTTCACGAAAGGAAAAAGTCCGAGAATCGAGTCCAGACCGGGGAACAGTTTTAATATGCAGGAAGTTATAAATATCTTTCACTGTGCTTAATTTAAATTTTTCAAGTACGTAATATAATTAACATCAAGAAAAAATAGTGGAAAAGCTAGTGTTCTTCAAGAACTGAGTTGTCTATTCGCCTCCCCTGCATCCGTGTGGCTTCATGCAAATCTCTTATGCATAGGATCTCTTTATAGTAAACTTCTGAATAACTTACACATATTATCCGCTTCGTTATAGCAGTATTAACCAAAATACTATGTCAATAAGTGCGTGAAGTCACTCCTTTGGAGACGGCACCATTCTGCCTATCTGTTGTTCATGAAAAACGCCTGATGTTAACCATTGCTTGTTTAGCAAATGACGTCCCACGTCCTTCATGATAACAGTTTCGTCATTCACAGATTTAAATTATTTTTGATCATCCTCCACGTTTAAGGCTGATGATCCCGAGAAAACAACAATGAGACACCATGCTCTTTGACCAGTTTCAGTTATCCCAGCTAGATGAAGTTTGTTCCTTGTTTATTGGTATCAGAGAGTAACGTTTTATTTTTATTTTGCTGTTTTCTAAAGGCGCCATCGATGAGCCTACTTTTTAACTTAGCGATGTTCCAGAATCTGCAGACGTGTAGTGTCCAAGGCAACACAACGAACACACTTTCAGTGTTGAACGGATAAAATAGTTCTGTCCTACACATTAGAAATAAACACTCCAGGGCAACAGTACGATATCCTTCGTGACGTGGCTGTCTGCGTTCTCGGTCTTTTTCCCCTCCCTCTGTTTCGAGTACTTAAAGGCTCCTGCTGACTTTCATTAATATTTACGAACCCTGGGGCAATTTGTTACGCAAATGAGGGGCGGAACAGATCAGCATAGATCCGAACCACCTCTAGAAAGGAATACCTCGAGGCGTGTACTTAGCAGTTAACTGGCAGTGAGGTTTTGCCTACGTCTGATAACCACTACTCTCTCTTCCATGTATCCGCTGTCAAGATTGTCAGTTGCCACCAAAACCGCAGTAAATGCCTAATTTGGTTGATAAGTGCTTTCAGTTGATGATACTTTGCAAATCTTATTCGAATAATCTTATCTACATCGATAATACTGTAAAATTATTCTTTTATTTTTCTAGGACAAACAGAAGCCTACTATCAAAGGGTCATCTAAGAGACGAGCGTCATAGATACCGATTCATTATTACGTAATTCCAAAATGATCACTACTAATTAAAACAAGATCTAGTTGTGCCTTGTACCTGACAACACACCAACCATCAAGTCTATTATTCCCTACAACTTTTTGAAGGCAATTATTTGAAAATTCCGATGCACGCATTTCGAGAAACCGTTAGTGTTTACTTACGAAAAAAAGTCATCAAAGTAATTAACGTAGAGTAATGAACTTTCGGGAATATATTTGACAAGGTAGTACCTTTAAGTGATTAACTTTACAATACCAACAGGTACTGTAAGCGCAAGATAAGCCATTGCAAATTGAAATGTTGCTACATTAATAACTGGTGTAACCACTACAATGTTGAATGTAAGCATACAAACGTGCTTGCATCATGATGTACAGGTGCAGGATGTTAGTTTGTAGTACGAAGTTTAGCCGGCCGCAGTGGTCTAGCGGTTCTAGGCGCGCAGTCCGGAACCGCGCGACTGCTACGGTCGCAGGTTCGAATCCTGCCTCGGGCATGGATGTTTGTGATGTCCTTAGGTTAGTTAGGTTTAAGTAGTTCTAAGTTCTAGGGGACTGATGACCACAGATGTTAAGTCCCATAGCGCTCAGAGCCATTTTTTAGTACGAAGTTCCATGCCTGCTCCTCTTGGTCCGTGAGTACAGCACGGGTAATGCTGGTTCAGGATGACACTGGCGTAGTTGTCCGATGACGTCCACAGCAGACAGATCTGGTGATCGAGCAAGCTAATGCAATATGTCGGCACCCTGTTAGAGCATGTTGGGTTACAACAGCGGAATGTGGGCGAGTTTTATCCTTTTGGAAAACATCCCTTGGAACGCTGTTCATGAATGGCAGCACAACAGGTCGAATCACCAGATTGACATACAAATTTCCAGTCAGACTGCGCTAGATAACAACGAGATTATCCCTGCTATAATACGAAACCACATGCCAGATCATAACTCCAGGTGCAGGTCTAATGTGCGCAGAAAGCAGACACGTTGTTTGCAGGCCCTTAACTGGGCTCCTTTTAACAAACACAGTGCCATCATTGGTACCGAGGCAGAACCATTTTTCATCAGAGAACACCCTGCCCTCCAATGAGATCTCGCTTGACAACACTAAAGTCTCAAATGACGGTGATTTGCGGTTGGTGGAATGGACGCTACAGGGCGTCTGTGTCGGTGCCGTTCTTGAAGTAACCATTTGTAATACACTACTGGCCATTAAAATTGCTACACCAAGAAGAAATGCAGATGATAAACGGGTATTCATTGGAAAAATATATTATATTAAAACTGACATGTGATTACATTTTCACGAAATTTGGGTGCATAGATCCTCAGAAATCAGTACCCAGAACAACCATCTCTGGCCGTAATAACGGCCTTGATACGCCTAGTCATTGAGTCAAACAGAGTTTGGATGGCGTGTACAGGTACAGCTGCCCATGCAGCTTCAACACAATACCACAGTTCATCAAGAGTAGTGACTGGCATATTGTGACGAGCCAGTTGCTCGGCCACCATTGACCAGGCCTTTTCAATTGGTGAGAGATCTGGAGAACGTGCTGGCCAGGACAGCAGTCGAACATTTTCTGTCTCCAGAAAGGCCCGTACAGGACGTACAACGTACGGTCGTGCATTATCCTGCTGAAATGTAGGGTTTCGCAGGGATCGAATGTAGGGTAGAGCTACGGGTCGTAACACATCTGAAATGTAACATCCACCGTTCAAAGTGCCGTCAATGCGAACAAGAGGTGACCGAGACGTGTTACCAATGGCACCCCATACCATCACGCCGGGTGATACGCCAGTATGGCGATGACGAATACACGCTTCCAACGTGCGTTGTCGCCAAACACGGGTGCGACCTTCATGATGCTGTAAACAGAACCTGGATTCATCCGAAAAAATGACGTTCTGCCATTCGTGCACCCAGGTTCGTCGTTGAGTACACCATCACAGGCGCTCCTGTCTGTAATGCAGTGTCAAAGGTAACCGCAGCCATGGTCTCCGAGCTGATAGTCCATGCTGCTGCAAACGTCGTCGAACTGTTCGTGCAGGTGGTTGTTGTCTTGCAAACGTCCACGTCTATTGACTCATGGATCGAGACGTGGCTGCACGATCCGTTACAGCCATGCGGATAAGATGCCTGTCATCTCGTCTGCTAGTGATATGAGGCCGTTGGGATCCAGCACGGCGTTCCGTATTACCTTCCTCAACTCACCGATTCCATATTCTGGTAACAGTCATTGGACTTCGGCCAACACGAGCAGCAATGTCGCGATACGATAAACCGCAATCGCGATAGGCAACATCCGACCTTTATCAAAGTCGGAAACGTGATAGTACGCATTTCTCCTCCTTACACGAGGCATCACAACAACGAACGTTTCACCAGGCAACGCCGGTCAACTGCTGTTTGTGTATGAGAAATCGGTTGGAAACTTTCCTCATGTCAGCACGTTGTAGGTATCGCCACCGGCGCCAAACTTGTGTGAACGTTGTGAAAACCTAATCATTTGCATATCACAGCATCTTCTTCCTGTCGGTTAAATTTCGCGTCTGTAGCACGTCATCTTCGTGGTGTAGCAAATTTAATGGCCAGTAGTGTAGTTACTTACATCACAGTGCTAGCAGCTGCTGCTCAGATTGCTGCTGCAGATGTAGTACTATACACCATACGTTGAATGCGATGGCCTCCCGTCTCGATAGTGTCACGTGGCCGTCCGGAGCCCATTTTTCTTGTGACCGATCGTTCTCCTGACCACGACTGCCAGCAGTCATGTGCAGTCGCTACATTCCTGCCAAGTATTTCTGCAGTACGGTACAAGGAACACCCAGCTATTCGTAGCCCTAGTGTACGACATCGTTCAAACGCTGAGACGTGTTGATAATAGTGTCTTTGCCACCTTATAGGTATTCCTGACTAACATCAACTCACCACGTCCAACCTGAAAGGTAACTAAAGCTCACTACCGTTGCAGCGTGTAAGTAAAGCAACCTGCGTGCATCCTCATCGTAGCGCTACTAGCACTATCTACAGGGTGGTCCACTGATCGTGACCGGACCAAATATCTCACGAAATAAGCGTCAAACGAAAAAACTACAAAAAACGAAACTTGTCTAGCTTGAAGGGGGAAACCAGATGGCGCTATGGTTGGCCCACTAGATGGCGCTGCCATAGGTCAAACGGATATCAACTACGTTTTTTTTTTATTTAAGAACTCCAATTTTTTTTACATATTCGTGTAGTACGTAAAGAAATATGAACGTTTTAGTTGGACCACTTTTTTCGCTTTGTGATAGATGGCGCTGTAATAGTCACAAACATATGGCTCACAATTTTAGACGAACAGTTGGTGACAGGAAGGTTTTTTAAATTAAAATACAGAACGTAGGTAGGTTTGAAAATTTTATTTCCGTTGTTCCAATGTGATACATGTACAGGGCTATTACAAATGATTGAAGCGATTTCATAAATTCACTGTAGCTCCATTCATTGACATATGGTCACGACACACTACAGATACGTAGAAAAAGTCATAAAGTTTTGTTCGGCAGAAGCCGCACTTCAGGTTTCTGCCGCCATAGGGCTCGAGTGCGCAGTGAGACAAAATGGCGACAGGAGCCGAGAAAGCGTATGTCGTGCTAGAAATGCACTCACATCAGTCAGTCATAACAGTGCAACGACACTTCAGGACGAAGTTCGACAAAGATCCACCAACTGCTAACTCCATTCGGCGATGGTATGCGCAGTTTAAAGCTTCTGGATGCCTCTGAAAGGGGAAATCAACGGGTCGGCCTGCAGTGAGCGAAGAAGCGATTGAACGCGTGCGGGCAAGTTTCACGCGTAGCCCGCGGAAGTCGACGAATAAAGCAAGCAGGGAGCTAAACGTACCACAGCCGACGGTTTGGAAAATCTTACGGAAAAGGCTAAAGCAGAAGCTTTACCGTTTACAATTGCTACAAGCCCTGATACCCGATGACAAAGTCAAACGCTTTGAATTTTCGGCGCGGTTGCAACAGCTCATGGAAGAGGATGCGTTCAGTGCAAAACCTGTTTTCAGTGATGAAGAAACATTTTTTCTTAATGGTGAAGTGAACAGACACAATGTGCGAATCTGGGCGGTAGAGAATCCTCGCGCATTCGTGCAGCAAATTCGCAGTTCACCAAAAGTTAACGTGTTTTGTGCAATCTCACGGTTTGAAGTTTACGGCCCCTTTTTCTTCTGCGAAAAAAACGTTACAGGACACGTGTATCTGGACATGCTGGAAAATTGGCTCATGCCACAACTGGAGACCGACAGCGCCGACTTCATCTTTCAACAGGATGGTGCTCCACCGCACTTCCATCATGATGTTTGGCATTTCTTAAACAGGAGATTGGAAAACCGATGGATCGGTCGTGGTGGAGATCATGATCAGCAATTCATGTCATGGCCTCCACGCTCTCCCGACTTAACCCCATGCGATTTCTGTCTGTGGGGTTATGTGAAAGATTCAGTGTTTAAACCTCCTCTACCAAGAAACGTGCCAGAACTGCGAGCTCGCATCAACGATGCTTTCGAACTCATTGATGGGGACATGTGCGCCGAGTGTGGGAGGAACTTGATTATCAGCTTGATGTCTGCCGAATCACTAAAGGGGCACATATCGAACATTTGTGAATGCCTAAAAAAACTTTTTGAGTTTTTGTATGTGTGTGCAAAGCATTGTGAAAATATCTCAAATAATAAAGTTATTGTAGAACTGTGAAATCGCTTCAATCATTTGTAATAACCCTGTACCTTTGTGAACTTATCATTTCTGAGAACGCATGCTGTTACAGCGTGTTTACCTGTAAATACCACAACAATGCAATAAATGCTCAAAATAATGTCCGTCAACCTCAAAGCATTTGGCAATAGGTATAACGACATTCCTCTCAACAGCGAGTAGTTTACCTTCCGTAATGGCACATGCTTTGACAATGCACTGAATATGTTGACAGGCGTTGTCGCTGGATCACGATAGCAAATATCCTTCAACTTTCCCCACATAAAGAAATCCGGGGACGTCAGATCCGGTGAACGTGCTGGCCATGGTATGGTGCTCCGACGACCAATCCACCTGTCATGAAATATGCTATTCAGTACCGCTTCAACCACACGCGAGCTATGTGCCGGACATCCATCATGTTGGAAGTACGTCGCCATTCTGTCATGCAGTGAAGCACCTTGAAGTAACATCGGTAGAACATTACGTAGGAAGTCAGCAAACATTGCACCATTTATATTGCCATCGATAAAATGCGGTCCAATTATCCTTCCTCCCATAATGCCGCACCATACATTAACCCGACAAGGTCGCTGACGTTCCACTTGTCGCAGTCATCGTGCATTTTCCGTTGCCCATCGCTGACGTTCCACTTGTCGCAGCCATCGTGCATTTTCCGTTGCCCAATAGTGAATATCATGCCGGTTTACGTTATCGCTGCTGGTGAATGACGCCTCGTCGCGAAATAAAACGCTTGCAAAAAGTTTGTCATCGTCCCGTAATTTGTCTTGTGCCCAGTGGCAGAACTGTACACGACGTTCAAAGTCGTCGCCGTGCCATTCCTGGTGCATAGAAATATGATACGGGTGCAGTCGATGTTGATGTAACGTTCTCAGCACCGACGTTTTTGACATTCCCGATCGTCGCGCAAATTATCTGCTACTGATGTGCGGATTTGTGAATGCCTAAAAAAACTTTTTGAGTTTTTGTATGTGTGTGCAAAGCATTGTGAAAATATCTCAAATAATAAAGTTATTGTAGAGCTGTGAAATCACCTACTTGGACATAATCATTTGTTGCAGGTCGTGGTTGAAGTTTCACATGTGGTTGAACACTTCTTGTTTCCTTAAATAACGTAACTATCCGGCGAACGGTCCGGACACTTGGATGATGTCGCCCAGGATACCGAGCAGCATACATAGCACACCCCCCGCTGGGCATTTTGATCACAATAGTCATACATCAACGCGATATCGACCTTCTTCTCAATTGGTAAACAGTCCATTTTAACACGGGTAATGTATCACGAAGCAAATACCGTCCGCACTGGCGGAATGTTACGTGATACCACGTACTTATACGATTGTGACCATTACAGCACCATCTATAACAAAGCGAAAAATGTGGTCCAACTAAAACATTCATATTTCTTTACGTACTACACGAATATCTAATAAAAATGGGGGTTCCTACATTAAAAAAATCCGTTTGACCTATGGCAGCGCCGTCTAGCGTTTCAACCATAGCGCCATCTGGTTTCGCCCTTCAAGCTAGACGAGTTTCTTTCTTTGTAGTTATTTTCGTTTGATGCTTATTTCGTGAGATATTTCGCTCTGTCACGATCAATGAGCCACCCTGTATATGGGAGTGGCGCGAAATCTGAATAGACAGCGTCTTTCAGATGTTTATGTCGCACAACTACTTCTTACAGCTCCGATTTTTTCGACAGTGTAGTAACAGTCCAAGGTACCAAAAACAAAGGGATGGAATAGAATTGTAAGTCAATTTGAATTAATGAATCCGATACTTGTAAAGACGAATTTTGTGAAAGGGAGATGTAACCATTACTGTTATACGTGTGTATCCAAGTCATCACACCAAACATAACATTTGTGCCTGAATCAGAGTTACCATCCCTCCTCTCCGTAAACTAAATACTCACGACATGCATATACGCTGCTGGTGGGACCTACTTTTGATCAGCATCAACGAGATTTAGAAACCTGAATGAAATTTTATTTGCCAAGATTCTATCAATACCTTGTCAGAGGCGTTCCTGTTTAGTTACTTCACGCAAAAATTTTATTAATAACGTATTATTATGCCCCTGTTTACTTGTCAGTCCTCTGCGATTTGTGATTATATCAGAAAGACACATGTCTGCAACATTTGCTGCTGTCATCCCAACAAACAGAGAGTGAAGCGCTCAGAGAGGCAGTTTGAAAGACGCACGTCCTGCAGTTAGTGTACATAGACGGGTGCACTTGCGGTGATATCAGCAACGTCGTGATTGCGCTGTGAATGTATTGAAGGACGTGCGCTTCACATGGGAAGTGACACCTAAACCCGTTAAAATCACAAGAACATTGTGTAAGGAAACTTCTTTGGTAATGGCAGAGCTCTACTGGGAAGGGCGGGAGGGGGAGGATGAAATCAGGCTGGTCGGGGTGGCCGAGCGATTCTAGGCGCTACAGTCTGGCAAGGCGCGACCGCTACGGTCGCAGGTTCGAACCCTGCCTCGGGCATAGATGTGTGTGATGTCCTTAGGTTAGTTAGGTTTAAGTAGTTCTAAGTTCTAGGGGACTGATGACCTCAGATGTTAAGTCCCATAGTGCTCAGAGCCACTTTTCTTTTCTTTTTTTTTTTTTTTTTTTTTGTAGACATCAAATATCCAAACGAAATGATGGCAATCTGTGTGAAAAATGAAATAAGATAAAAAATACTGTAGTGTGTACTGTAGCGTTATAATCACTGGCACTTTTCCGATATTTGCAGTACAATCAGTATATTAGTGTTGAAAGCTGGAATCCAGTATCTGATTTCGGAATCTCTGCCGGACCATGGTGTAATCTAAATGAAATCATCCTGTGTCTCCCGGCCTTTTCCAACTACACCTCCTCCTGTTGTGATGCTTGAATAGTGTATTCACTATTATTAGCTGAAATTCATTTCAGAACTCAATTAGTATTTCTCCTCTCTCGTCCTTAGTACCAAGCCCCTTTCCTCTGGTAACCTTTTCTTCCACTCCTTCCCCTACAATTACATACCAGTCCCCCATGGCTATTAGACTTTTATCTTCCTTTAAGTACTGCATCACCTGTTCAATATACTCGTATATTTTCTCTATCTGTTCATCTTTAGCTTGCGACGCTGGCATATATACCTGAACTATCGTCGTCGGTGTTAGTTTGCTGTCAATTCAGATGAGTACAACCCTGTGAGTGAATTGTTCGCAGCAGCTCGCACTTTGTCCTACCTCCCAATTCATATATAATCCTACTCCCTTTTTAACATTTTCAACTGCTGTTGATATTACCCTACACTCATCTCACCAGAAATCCTTGTCTTCTTTCCATTTTACTTCAATGACTATACTGAGCCACTGCATTTCCCTTTTCATATTTTCTAGCTTCCCTACCACGTTCCAGCTCCTGATATTCCGCTCCCCTACTCTTAGAACGTTATCCTCTCGTTGATTATTGAGTATTTTTCTCCCCCTTTGCAGTCTCCTCCCGGAGATCCGAATGGTTGACGATTCCGGAATCTATTACCAATGGAGAGATCATCACGATACTTTTCAATTACATGCCACATTTCATGTGGATGCACATGATGTGCCTTCAATTCAGTGGCTTCCATTGCCTTCTTCATCCTCATGTCGTTGATCATTGCTGATTCTTCGGTCTTTAGGGGCAGTTTTCTACCTCAAAGGCATTAGAGTTTCCTAAGCGTCTGTCCGTTCCTCCACCCTCTTTGACAAGGCAGTTGGCAGGATGAGGGTGACTTCTTATGCTGGAAGTTTTCGGGATCCAATGCGGGATTCGAGCCCGTGATCGATTACTAATCAAAGACGCCACCCCTAGAATAAGTGATGGCTGATTAAACATTGGTTTGCGGGATAGAAGGTACGTAACTTTTCTGCTCCTTTCAGCATTATTTGCTCCTCGTTTGATTTGCGGCACAAATGAAAAAGTCGACAAGTATAAAAGATAAAGGCAGTGATAGACCCAACAGCGATGCTGAAATGAAAAGTGTAGCTGGGAAGCAAATAGGATGTGGAATTGCATCAAACCAATCCAGGGGGCGATGACCGAAGCAACAGTAAGGACAGAGCTATGGCAAATGTTTAAGCAGGCTTAAGAATAACATTTTTTTCATAATGTCCAGTCACCATATTTCCACTTAACGGTTCTTGAAGAATAAGAATTAAATAGTAATTGGATGTGTGCTTTCGTATAAGACACTTGTCACCTGTCGTAATGGTGTTCTAATTAGATCACAGGCGTACTCTTGCGTGTATTACGTCCGCAGTGAAATAGCAATTCACGAACGCCAGTCGATAAAACATCAACGTATAATTTCGTGATGGTGCGTAAGAAAGTTTTGTAACACGAAGAAGGATTCGGAGAAAGTTTAAATCACAATTTCAGTACCGAGTGAGCGGAATTATTTATCTCCAGCGTTCCGTGGCCGATGGCGAGGTCTACATAGCGCGAGGATCCCGCTTGGCAGCAAAGTATGTTACTCCAAATTACGACAGTTACCACAGTGACAGATTCAGTGATGATGACAACTTTTATTACCGTAACGCCGAAAAGGTTTTGCGAATTTCGACTCCAACTTCAGAATTCAAATCTCGACACTTTTACCCTAGTGAGTTATTTTGTCACTTAAAACAGTCATAACCAACTGTTAGAATGTTGTCAGTTTTACAATTCCATAGCTTTTCGCCAAAAATATGTAGATCATTTAGGAAACATCATCTTCCGTTCAGCGAGGGGAGTGCTGTAGTGGTGATACGTGGAGGGCAACGTTCCAAATTCCCATTCGGAATGTCATATTTAGGTATTCCGTGATTCCCCTAAAACGCCCCAGACAAGTAACGAGATTATTCCGGAACGGCACGGCCGATTTTCTTCCCCATCCCTTTCTAAACGGAGCTTTTGCTTCGTCTCCAATGGCTTTGTTGTCGAAAGGACATTAAACAATGATCTTTCTTCCTTCCTTTCTCGTTTATCACTTTAAAAGAAAGTTTACTCATACTGCTATGGATAATAAGACATACCACGTTACTGCTGAAGTTAAATGAATGAAGTTCTGAAATACTTTAAATGGTGACACTCGAAACCCACATAGGTTATAGAACTAGTAGAAACTGCGTGCTGATGATACATTTCAACGGCAAAGTGTGAAACTCGCCAACACCTCACACCAGAAAATAACTTTTACTCGGCTGTTAAAAATAACGGAAACGGAACATGCTTACACTTCTTGCTCATATGGAAGCTTTTAGCTGTTCAGTTTTTCCGAAAATATTTTTAATTATCGAAATTCGTCGCAGTAGTTTTTGGTTACAATCGTTTCAGCAATGCAGTCCCGTAAAGAGAGACATACATTTCGACAAATATATTGAATACATTCTGTACTAGTTGACCAGAAGGACGTTGTCCTGTACATATTACATTGAATTTGTCTGTGATAGTTCTGTAAATCTGTGAAAAGGTATTGGATATTTGTAAGCAGAGACAAAATTTGCGACAAAGCGTATTTTTGAGTGACCATTGTACGACTATGGCCATGGATATTCAATTTGAAAAGGCGTACATTCAGAAGTACGCGAATGAGAAATGTTACATGCGAGATGAATTCTATCCACGTTACACGGCTGGAATGCTGCAGATGTGTTATGTACCTGGAATGTGATACACATGGAACCACACGGTTTTGTTCCATAATTTAGATCCCAATTGAATTAAATCGGAATATCGTGTCAATCAAATTAAAAAAATGGCTCTGAGCACTATGAGACTTAACTTCTTAGGTCATCAGTCCCCTAGAACTTAGAACTACTTAAACCTAACTAACCTAAGGATATCACACACATCCATGTCCGAGGCAGGATTCGAACCTGCGACCGTAGCGGTCGCGCGGTTCCAGACTGTAGCGCCTAGAACCGCTCGGCCACCTCGGCCGGCCGTGTCAATCAAATGATTTATTTTCTTCCATTTTAATGAATCTCAAGGTGTTTTATTTATATTTCAATTTCGGTTGCAAGATCGAGTTTAAGTAAACAATCAATACAGAGAAATGCTTTGTTTCGATTGGTTTGCTGTAACATGATCATTTCTTTTACTGCACTGATTTTCGACACACAACATTTTTGTTTTTTTGTCAGGCGCGTAAACAAACAAAGGTAATGGTTCTCCGACACAGGAATAGGCGATACACAACTGACCAAGCTAGGAGCACGGATTTTCACGGTTAATGCAGCAAGCAGTCGATGACTGCCCTGGTGGTCTGTTTACAGTCACTGCGCCGGCCGCTGGTGGCCGAGCGGTTCTGGTGCTACAGTCTGGAACCGCGCGACCGCTACGGTCGCAGGTTCGTATCCTGCCTCGGGCATGGATGTGTGTGTTGTCCTTAGGTTAGTTAGGTTTAAGTAGTTCTAAGTTCTAGGGGACTTATGACCTCAGCAGTTGAGTCCCATAGTGCTCAGAGCCATTTGAACAGTCACTGCGATTGCAAGCCGCACCGGAAATTGCACTGGTCTAAAGTCGAATGGCATGTCGGTTGGAATAATTGGGCTGCATGGCATCCAAACCTTTCCTCCTTTGTACTTTCCTTTAAGGATCGTTGCGTCGATGACATTGCTCATCAGTTTCTTCACCGCAATCCGGGTGCCACTGCGCAGACGTGGTTGGCTGATTTTTCGCAACATTATTATTATTGATCCGAGTTTCAGTAAAAATTGTGGGGCGCGTAGTAGCGAAATAAACTGGAATTGGAATAAAAATAGAGTAACTGCATTTGTCGGACAGATGGTAAAAAAAAAAAAATGTAATTTTATTTTAATTTGGGCTGGAACGCGTTTTTCCAGTTTTTCCCAGATCTTACAGTTTTTTATTTTATTTTATTTTGTTTTATTTATTTATTTATTTATTTATTTATTCATTTTTTTATTGCAGGTGAAAACATTGTGTGAATTATTTCCATTCCGTGAGTGTAAGGAGAAAAAAATTAAATAAGATAGAGAAAAACCAGTGAACCAAATTTGTCGTTCCTATTGTCAGTTATGGTCAAAGATGCATAAAAAAAGGTGGTTTTTATGATTTTTCCAGTTTTCCGAGTTTTCTTTGTAAGAAAGAACGGATGAGAGAATTTTGCATATCCATCTTTCGAAGTGTGAGTCATGGCTTTGAGTTCATATAAAAGTCCCATAGAAAAGAAGCACTCTCAGGTTTACCGAATTTTGAAATTATCTGGGAAAGTTTTCGAGTTTTTCTTTCCCTAAAAACCTTTTTTGAACCATTACGAAGAATATATATATTTTTTTAATTTGTCAGACCGATCCAGCTGTTCTCAATTGTTGTGTTTATTAACGAACAGCGTTTAAATTTTATTTACAGAGATTAAAATCCGCCGCTGCGTTTTTCCATCTCTGTTTACCTACTACAGAGATTTTGAATTAGTTTCCATTAGTACATGCACTGATCTACAACAAAGCTTTGTGTACACAATTTGTAGCTGTACTAATGATGATTGTTTATATATATAACTCCTTCCATATTTAATTGGCGTTTGGAGTGACATTTCGCGGCAATAATGGGAGCTACGGGCTGTTCAGCTGCAGAAGAGACAGTCTATGGTGGGAAAATCCGTGAAGTAAACAGCCGCCGAAAGTTCGGGAAGGAGCGAAGTTTGATCGTAATCCATAAATATCTGTCTAAAAATATTATATATTGAAATCCCCCCCACCGCGTTTCTCTGTCAGTATGTAAATGATAGCCTCAGGAATGTCTCTGTGAGGATTCTGATATGATTTCATGTGAATGTAGGAGTAATTTATTACAGTTACTACAGTCAAGTCGTCCGGCCATGTAAACTTATGCTACCTGGGTAATGCCGGAGCAGGTCACTAGTTTATTATAAAATGAATGAAATTTGTAAAGTTTCTGTTCTGCTGTCGTATATCAGTTTTCGACTGCAAGCATCGTTGTGTGCATCGCATTTAAAGTCTCCTTTCACACAACAGTAGCTGTCAGGAATCCTTAAGCTTATTCGAATTGCGCACGTTGATGAAATTTTCTTTATGCACAGTGTGAAGGGATACCTAAGAACACCTTATAATAACCACATTTTTAACCATTTTTCTGAATTCTATTCCCAGCTCTGCACCTATCAAATGATAGTATGCGACATTGTCAGCATTACCTGTTGCACAGGAACCAGTGCTCCAATGTTCACAGTGCTATGTCTCTTCATCTCCATTCGTTACACAACAGAAATCTACTTAGGATGTACTGACCGGGTACTGAATCGCACTGCTCCACAATTCGAGATCAGTGTTCCAACCGTCTGGTATATAATTATGGGGGATGGCGTTGTGACCATGAAACAGCAGCCAATTCCAGAAAAATATCGAGTTTCGGGGGTGGGGATAGTAGCGCGGCGTTCATTATGGCCAGACTTATACTTATGTACAATCATAGTCAATAATGAGTCAACAAAAATATTCTAAAATATAGTGCTAGTGTTACGAAACATAACTGTAACATTAATGCAAATGTACAGTCTGATGTTTTCCTGTGGTACTTCCAATTTGCAGAGCTCCCTGCTGTCCAGCTGGGTCACTTCGTAATTGCTCCACGATATTTCGGCAAACAGACTCGCTGTCATCTTCAGGTGATCTCTGAAAGCATATTTGCCCAAATAGCTCGTATTCATTATGACGGTAATATGTCTACGAACAAACAAAATTGAGAGAGTAAACCAATTTGCCCTCCCTGAGACTCACTGTAAAGTGCAGAATAAGCTGTGGAAATGAACAAATGCTGAATATGCTTTTAAATCTATGTACAGGGGGTACCTCCAAAAAAACTGGAACTATTTTTTAAAAGCTATAAATCTTCAAGCTGTTTACAAAACAACCTTATACCCTTCAAAATTTTCTAATACATTTGTCCCATCGGTGCTTCCACTGTTCCAAACATTTTTTGTGGTCACCATCATAAATGGCTGACAGATCCTTCCTCGTTTTCTTCTTGACTTTTTCACTGTCGTCAAATCGGTGTCCCCTGAAGCTCCTTTTCATGCGCGGAAGTAAGAAACAGTCGCACAGAGCCAGGTCAGGCAGTAAGGTGAATGAGACAGGGAACCATACCATTTTAAGCTAAAAATTGTCAAATGGAGACGGCTGTGTGTTCAGGTGCGTTGTTGTTTTGGAAGAACCAGTCTCCTGTCTGTCAAACCTTCCTTGAAAATTCGCTGAATCGAGCGCCAAGATAACCCACTAATCTCGGGCCGTCGACCAATTGTCTGTCGATGGTCTGTGAACACAAGCTCTCAAATTTTTTAAATATTTTCGTCGATTCGGGCAGTTGATGGTCGTCCAGAACGAGGTTTGTTATCAGTCGACATGTTGCCATTTTTAAATTGAGCAAACCACTCGTGAACTTGAGTTTTTCCCGTAGGTTTTCCTTTTAGTGTGCTGTTTTCAACATTAAAACACTTTCAGCAGCATTTTTACCGGTTAGAAAACAAAATTTCTCAGCCGCATGTTGTTCACTTAAACTTGCTATCATAAAGACTGGGTCATTTTGGGAATCAGCCTTATGCAAACACAATTAGTTTAGTTTTATATTTCCCCAGACATATTTCGACACCAACGTGCCATCTTCTGTGGGTTAAATTTTTATCTTCTGTAAAGTATAATATCACATTTGAAATAATTTAACTACTGTAGGCCTAAGAAATACAGTATTTGCAATTTGCTTCGTTTTGTTTGGACACTCACCTTAAAATTACATCGCTAAACGAACTGTATTATTAAACATCGATTTTAGTTCTCGTTTTCGTCGTTTTCTTTTTGACAGCATATCATCTCCAAACTACCCATGAAGAAAAATTATTGCGTATTTGTAAAGAGCTGTTTCGACGTTAGAGGTTATGTATGTTTCTGTACTTACATTTTCCGTCCTGTTTCGTGTCCTTGGTTCGTGTCTCAATCAGCTACTATTTAGTGCATTGTTTTCACTCATTTCTACATAAATTTCCGCTCACAACTGATAGAAAGCAATGCACTAAATAGTAGCTGATTGAGACACGAACCAGGGACACGAAACAGGACGGAAAATGTAAGTACAGAAACGTACATAACCTCTAACGTCGAAACAGCTCTCCACAAATACGCAATACCTTTTCTTCGTGGCTAGCTAGCAGATGACATGCTGTCAAATAATAATAATAATAATAATAATAATAATAATACCGACGAAAACGAGTAGTAAAATCGATGTTTAATAATACAATTCAATTAGCGATGTAATTTTAAGGTGAGTGTCCAAACAAAACGAAGCAAATTGCAAATATTGTATTTCTTAGTCGTACAGTAGTTAAATTATTACAAATGTGATGTTATACTTTACAGAAAATAAAAATTTAACCCATAGAGGATGACACATTGGTGTCGAAACATGTCTGGGGAAATATAAAAATAAACTAATTGTGTTTGTATGAGGCTCATTCCCAAAATAAGCTAGATTTTAAACGGCAAACACGGAAGAACGAGAAGAGGAGCTCCAAACCTTAGCTCATATGGCTCAAATGGCTCTGAGCACTATGGGACTTAACATCTGAGGTCATCAGTCCCCTAGAACTTAGAACTACTTAAACCTAACTAACCTAAGGACATCACACACATCCATGCCCGAGGCAGGATTCAAACCTGCGACCGTAGCAGTCGCGCGGTTCCGGCCTGAAGCGCCTAGAGCCGTTTGGCCACCGCGGCCGGCAAACCTTAGTAAAAATGAGTTGCTACCATAAAAAACGAAACAAGAAGAAAACAGTGGTAGCAAAAACAATCTCTGCAGATAAACAGAACAAGGCAGGTCGACAACACAGGCGGCACTGTTCTGGCAATTAGTTGCGCAATACACGCCTGTCCGCACCTCGTGGTCGTGTGGTAGCGTTCTCGCTTCCCGCGCCCGGGTTCCCGGGTTCGATTCCCGGCGGGGTCAGGGATTTTCTCTGCCTCGTGATGACTGGGTGTTGTGTGCTGTCCTTAGGTTAGTTAGGTTTAAGTAGTTCTAAGTTCTAGGGGACTGATGACCATAGATGTTGAGTCCCATAGTGCTCAGAGCCATTTGAACCATTTCTTGTACACGCCTAGCGTCAGAGATGTGTACTACACAAGCTCCATTCAGGGCAATGTTATTCCGGTTTTTTCGGGTACTCCCTCGTACATCATGACCTGAAACACAGGTTAAATTCGAGAATGGTTACGGGCTGCACTCTCCTAAATAAACTGTGACGTCAGGGTAGGTGTGTGTGTGTGTGTGTGTGAGAAACATTCAAATTTGACGTGTTCCTCTTCTGGAGAAGAAATCTAAGTTTGAGACGCAGTGTTCTATCCAAAGACGTGTTGGGGGCACTTTGTGCTGTCTCCAGTAGATCCAGCGATTACGAGGTAGAAAAAAATGGTTCAAATGGCTCTGAGCACTATGGGACTTAACATCTTAGGTCATCAGCCCTAGACTTAACCTAAGGACATCACACTCACCCATACCCGAGGTAGGATTCGAACCTACGACCGTAGCGGTCGCCCGGTTCCAGACTGAACTGCCTAGAACCGCTCGGCCACTTCGGCCGGTTGATTACGAGGCAGAGGCAGTATCGATATGGCTCTCATAGCCCTGGCACTCATGCACCTTGATAGCCCAGGATATTTTACGAGAGAAGTGGAATCACACTCAGCACCGGAACAAATCAGCCACTTGTAAGCACACCGCCTGCGTCCCTTATATGGGCCGCTGCAGCTGCACCCCAGTTGTTCACACGGGTCCTGCGCAACAACTCCTGTAACTCCAAATTGCCACATCATGGACTTGATCCTCGTCTTTCTATGGATAGTTAATAATGAAGACCAGTCTTTAGCAGACGGGTTTCGCTACATTCCACGCACATGAAGTGTCTGACATAGACTATAGTTATCCTGCGAGACGTTGACAACCCCTGCGGGAATAGCGTTGTTTATGACTGGACAGTGCGTACACACATATCTGACCCAAATTGGACGGAAAAAATTTCGATATTTTCTATTTTGCAATAAGGGTCGCATGGTCTCACGTTGTTTGTTGCAGAGTAATAATGTAATTATGATTTTTTCATATTGTTACTCGGTTACCTATGTTTCTGTGAAAAGAGTTTCACAATAGTAAAAGACATTGTAATATGCCTTCACCAAATCGTACTATACAAAGCACAGAGTGTTGAAGCAACCTTCAGTTGTAGGAGCACTGTGTGTGGTTTCCGTCGCTGTGAGAACAGCACAGCGTGTGCCACTGTTCCGCTACTTTCAGAGGAACCTTACGCAAGGTTCTTTTCGGCTAACTTTTCATCAGCAAACGTATAGTACTGTTGCGCATCACGGTTACCGTATGACTAACAGTGCGAGAAAAACAGTCCCAAAACAGAACCGAGCAGCGCTGAATGCAATGTTAGGGGCGAAATGTAAAGTGGGCGTTACTATTGTCATCAGGAAGTACCGTGAATCAGTCTAACAAGTTTGTTCCCAGTTTGTTTGGCAAAATAAAACTGTGCAGGAAAATATCTACGATAACACTAACGCTTGACTGACCCTCATTTATGAACACCCAGAAGTTGCTACGAGGGTCACTCCAAAAGAAATTGACATTACTTTTTTTTAAATCTATCTTTTATTCTACATGTTTGAAAGTTTTACATTGTGTAGATACATCCTTTAGGAACAATATTTTCATTTCTTCACATAATATCCATCCCTCTCAACGGCCTTGCGCCATCTTGGAACCAGCGCCTGTACACCCACACGGCAAATTCTGGACCAATCTGTTGGAGCCACTGTTTGGCAGCGTGCACAAGGGGTTCATCATCTTAAAACCTTGTTCCACGAATAGAGTCTTTCAGTGTCACAAAGAGATGATAGTCACATGGAGCCAGGTCAGGACTGTAAGGCGGGTGTTTCGGTGTTGTCCATCCGAGTTTTGTGATCGCTTCCACGGTTTTTTGACTGACATGTGGCCGTGCATTGTCGCCCAACAGCAAAACATCCTGTTTTTGCCGATGTGGTCGAATACGACTCAGTCGAGCTTGCAGTTTATTCAGTGTCGTCACATATGCATCAGAATTTATGGTGGCTCCACTTGCCATGATATCCACAAGCAAGAGTCCTTCGGAATCTAAAAACACCGTAGCCATAACTTTTCCAGCAGAATATGTGGTTTTGAATTTTGTTTTTCTTGGGTGAATTTGCATGATGGCACTCCATTGATTGCCTCTTCGTCTCTGGTGAAAAATGATGGAGCCATGTTTCATCACCTGTCACAATTCTTCCAAGAAATTCATCTCCACCATTCTCGTACTGTTCCAAAATTTTGCTGCATACCGTTTTTCTTTTGTGAGCCACTGTCAACATCCTGGGAACCCACCTGACACAAACCTTTTTTAACGCCAACGCTTTCAGTATTCTGAAAACACTTCCTTTCCCTATCCCAACGTAGCGTGACAATTCGTTCACTGTGATGCGTCTGTCAGCAGTCACCAATTCGTTAACTCTCTGCGCATTGTCTGGAGTGTGTGCAGTACGAGGCCTGTCGCTGCGAGGACAATCCTCAATATTTCCGTGCCCGCTTTCATCACGTAACCTGCTTGCCCACTGTACTGCGATCGACAGCAGCATCTCCATACACCTTTTTGAACCTCTTGTGGATGTTTCCCACCGTGTCGTTTTCACAGCACAGGAATTCTATGACAGCACGTTGCTTCTGACGAACGGCAAGTGTAGCAGCCATCTTGAAGACATGCTGTGACAGCACCACTCACGGGAACAGGTTGAACTAAGTTTGAAAACAAGCGGGAAGGATGTATCTACACACTGTAAAACTTTCATACATGCAGAATGAAAACTGTATTTTTACAAAAATAGTGTGCATTTCTTTTGGAGTGAACCTCGTATAAATGGGCACTGGTGGCACGGATGCTCTACTGTGCTCGATTTGTCAAACTGTGAGACGTGCGTAGCAGCTCTGCCTAAGGGATAGCAGCCACAGCGTTTCCAGTGTCCCGCTGTAGCTCTGCTAATGTATGAGGATTATTTGAGTACACTTACCCCTTTAATTGGTCCCACAGGTAACAATCAGTGGAAGAGATCAAGCTATCGAGGTGGCCAGATGATTGAACTGCCGCTGCTAACTGACCTTTCCTCACCCAGTACCTCGTGCGCTCGTGGCAAGATTGTCAAAGCGGTGTGTTCTGTTGCTCCATATTGCTGCAGATGTCGACATAGTCGTATATCTGTGACTGCGCAGGAGAGTTTCTGTAAAGTTTGGAAGGTAGGAGACGAGATACTGGCAGAAGTAAAGCTGTGAGGACCGGGCGTGAGTCGTGCTTCGGTAGCTCAGATGGTAGAGCACTTGCCCGCGAAAGGCAAAGGTCCCGTGTTCGAGTCTCGGTCGGGCACACAGCTTTAATCTGACAGGAAATTTCGTTACCATTTACCATTCTTAGCAAAGTACTCGGAAAATTCCCCTGAACAATGTACGAAACTTTGTCGGTGGTGTTCAAACAACCCTACCATTTTGAAAGAATATGATCTTCGCTGAAGTTGTAGACATCAAATATCTAAACGAAATGATGGCAATCTGTGTGAAAAATGAAATAGGGTAAAAATACTGTAGTGTGTACTGTAGTGTTGAACTCTGGATGTCTTTCCTAAGATTCGTCAGGCGCATTTTCCGTGGTGGTTCGGCAGATATTTGCAATTTCGTTTTTGCAACGTGTAGCTAGTGTCAGCCCAAACAAGTACCACTCACTACATGTTTCACTCGACATCTAGCGTCGACGGAATGCGTCGGTTTGTATCCCTTTCCAGACTAAATGATTTTTAAATCGGAATTTTACGTTCCCATTCGATACAGCGCTACCATATTAGTCTCATGCGATGTTTGTTTTACCGATATGTATCAACAGGAGCAGCAAAACAAAAAGAATTACCGGTACTCCAGTAGTGGTGAGCAGCGCTTCTGCATGGAGGTAGCAGTCAGCACGGGCCAGAGCGGTGGTGTCGCTGCTAGAGCACTGATTATTCTTCGTGTTTTAGTGTTAATACAGACTGGTAAAACGAATACCACGTTAGATTAATTTAGGACTGCCCTGTCGAATGGTCACGTAAAGCTCCACTTTAAAAATTATTTTGTTTGTAAAGAGAAACAAACCAACGCCCTCCACCGACACCAGCCCTCGTAGGAAAGACCTGATGAGCAGCACTTGTTTGGGCAGCTACAGGTTGCAAAACAGCAATTGCTGATATCTGCAGAAACACCAGAGGAAATATTTCTGGCGAATCTTAGGAGAGACTCTCTATACAGGGTGGTCCATTGATCGTGACCAGGCCAAATACCTCACGAAATAAGCGTCAAACGAAAAAACTACAAAGAACGAAACTTGTTTAGCTTGAAGGGGGAAACCAGATGGCGCTATGGTTGGCCCCCTAGATGGCGCTGCCACAGGTCAAACGGATATCAACTGCGTTTTTTTAAAATAGGAACCCCACTTTTTATTACATATTCGTGTAGTACGTCAAGAAATATGAATGTTTTAGTTGGACCACTTTTTTCGCTTTGTGATAGATGGCACTGTAATAGTCAGAAACGTTTCAGTACATGGTATCACGTAACATTCCGCCAGTGCGAACGGTATTTGCTTCGTGATACATTACCCGTGTTAAATAGGACCGTTCACCAATTGCGGAAAAAGTTGATATGCTGTTGATGTATGGCTATTGTGATAAAAATGCCCAACGGGCGTGTGCTATGTATGCTGATCAGGATCCTGCACGACATCATCCAAGTCTCCGGACCTTTCGCCGGATAGTTACGTTATTTAAGGAAACAGAAGTGGTCAGCCACATGTGAAAAGTCAACCACGACCTGCAACAAATGATGATGCCCTAGTAGGTGTTTTAGCTGCTGTCGCGGCTAATCCGCACATCAGTAGCAGACAAATTGCGTGAGAATCGGTAATCTCAAAAACGTCGGTGTTGAGAATGCTACTTCAACATCGATTGCACCCGCACCATATTTCTATGCACCAGGAATTGCATGGCGACGATTTTGAACGTCGTGTACAGTTCTGCCACTGGGCACAAGACAAATTACGGGACGATGACAGATGCTTTGCACTCGTTCTATTTAGCGACGAAGCGTCATTCACCAACAGCGGGAACGTAAACCGGCATAATACCCACTATTGGGCAACGGAAAATCCACGATGGCTGCGACAAGTGGAACATCAGCGACCTTGGCGGGTTAATGTATGGTGCGTCATTATGGGAGGAAGGATAATTGCCTCCCATTTTATCGATGGCAATCTAAATGGTGCAATGTATGCTGATTTCCTACGTAATGTTCTACCGATGTTACTACAAGATCTTCCACTGCGTGACAGAATGGCGATGTACTTCCAACATGATGGATGTCCGGCACATAGCTCTCGTACTGTTGAAGCAGTATTGAATAGCATATTTCATGACAGGTGGATTGGTCGTAGAAGCACCATACCATGGCCCACACGTTCACCGGACGTGACGACCCCGGATTTATTTCTGTGGGGAAAGTTGACGGATATTTGCTATCGTGATCCACCGACAACGCCTGACAACATATTCAGTGCATTGTCAAAGCATGTGCGAACATTACGGAAGGCAAACTACTCGCTGTTGAGAGGAATGTCGTTACACGTATTGCCAAATGCATTGAGGTTGACCGACATAATTTTGTGCATTTATTGCATTAATGTGGTGTTTACAGGTAATCACGCTGTAACAGCATGCGTTCTCAGAAATGATAAGTTCACAAAGGTACATGTATCACATTGGAACAACCGAAATAAAATTTTCTAACGTACCTACGTTCTGTATTTTAATTTAAAAAACCTACCTGTTACGAACTGTTCGTCTAAAATTGTGAGCCATATGTTTGTGACTATTACAGCGCCATCTATCACAATGCGAAAAAAGTGGTCTAACTAAAACATTCGTATTTCTTTACGTATTACACGAATATGTAATAAAAATGGTGTTTCCTATTTTAGAAAACGCAGTTGATATCCGTTTGAGCTACGGCAGCGCCATCTAGCGGGTCAACCATAGCGCCATCTGCTTTCCCCTTCAAGCTAGACAAGTTTCGGCCTTTGTAGTTTTTCGTTTGACGCTTATTTCGTGAAATATTTGGCCCGGTCACGATCAATGGACCATCCTGTATATGAGAGTATGTAACGGCTTGTAACCAGGCTAATACATATGTATGAATTTGAGCGTTTGTTTTTTGCCAGGAAACATTAGTGTACATTTCTAATTAACATGTAGTTATTGTATCTGCCAAGGAATGTTTTTTTCGTATATACCTTCAGGTACCTGAAGATGCTTGTGCAGACTGAAACCGGTGATGAATAAAGCTGTTTAATTCAGTATCTGAATGCATCTACTGCAACGTCAGTGAATGAGTGATTTCTTCAGCTGTTACTGATTACAGTTGCTACTTCAGTCTGCCTCAGTAGTTAAGATAGCTTACAGGAAGCATTCTATATTACAAAGTCTCACTTTATCTATACTAAAGATAATGCTTCATGTGCGAATACCTGAATAAGGACTTCCCCTCAAAACTGATTGTTATTAGAGTGTTAATGCTTAGTCTTCTCCTTTATCATTGTAAGTACAAACAGTTGCACATTTTGTCAGTCATGAAAATGTGAGAATACTATAAATTAGTTTTCGCTCCTCTATCACTTTGAAGCAACCAAGGATGCTAAAAGCGATAGCTTTGTATTGTTATGGAAAAACAGGTAATGAAATTACTGCTTGTGTGCACTTAGCAAATATTGCCACTGCAAGAGAACCGGTACATATATGAAATTTAAAGCCCGTGTGTGCGTCATTTGCGCCCTACTCTACATCCCAGCGCCGAGAGGCTTCATTTCATAACCCGATAAGCTTCTGCAGTGTTTCCCGTCGGAAATTATTTCCGTTCTCAGGTCGCTGCATGACAGGACGCCTGTGGCGATTATTATGTTTGGAAACGTGGGAGAGCGCTTTCGAATTAACACTGTAACAAAACGTTGGCGCTTAACAATATCAAAATTGGTGCCGTTCTGTGTTTATCTTTTCCGTGACCCACCCCGTTTTCGAGCAGCTGCCACTTTCCATTTCCTATCATCTGCAAAATAAATTGCGAATGTTTAGCGTGAAACATGAAAGTGAAATATCAGTACATTTCCAGTATGTTGACGTCAGCACTGTAGTAGGTAATTATAGCAATACCTCCAGCTGGTAACAGCTGGAGCTGGCAATTCCTTGCTAAGGAATAGATGTTTCAGAAGCGAATAGGTCAGTGTCATTAGCGAGACTACTTCATACTACATAAACATTTCACTGGTTCATCAGTAAATAACAATCATACAGCATCGACATCTGGCAATTCCGACGAGTAGTTCGTCATTCAAGGAGTAGAATTTCATGATTCAAATAATGAAAACTGCTCCAGTTACTTATTTTTTGATGCTTAGCAGAACGCGTTACAAAAATTTATTCTCATTTTCTAGTGCATTTGTGCATTTCTTTACATGAATATGTTTGGTGGTATTTTCCTGTGTGATTTAGCGTCTCTCTGACACCTTCTATAACTTAGACTGCAATTGGAGAGTCGGACAAAATGAATCTTTGAGTGTTTTTAAAAGCTAATGTTAGAAATGGTATTTCTGTTTGCCTACTTACAGATATTGTGCCTCCTGCATTTTACAGAATACCACATACTCGGAAATCATCACTCTATAGGTTCACAAGGAGTTTGTACACAGTCAGAGTTGTTACATTCTTTTTTACAGCTACTGGCTACGTTTTATAGTCATAATGTGTTTGCAGCATGTTTTATAAACAAACAGTGTAAGTGATGATTCGGATGTGAGTGACATTCTGTATAACGGAAGAGGCGCAATACCTCTAAGTATGCAAATAAAAATACTGTGTCTAACATTAGCGTTTAAAAACACTCAATTATTTTTTGTCCGATATTCCGATTGCAGTCTAACTTAAAAAAGACGCAAGACAGGCACAAAATCACACTTTAAAACATCTTCAAACACATTAATGTGAAGAAATGCACTTGAAAATGAGAATAAATTTTCGAAACGCGTTCTGCTAGGCATCAAAATATAAGTAACAGGCGCAGTTTTCATTATTTACACCGTGAATGACAGAGTTGCACGCTTTCCTGAATCGACTACTATGATAAAGAAATTAAGGTGTTGATTTGTCTTCATCTGGAACTTTTTCTGCAGAAAGTTATGGTGTAATGTTAGCAGAGGAACTGGTTAGTGGAGATGTCATTGATACGAGTACCGCGGAAATGATGTGATGTTTGAGCAGTTACTTTTCACGAAGCAACTACACTGGAGATGTGCAGGAAGTTAATTCACACGCATGGAAGAAAAAGACTTTCTGGCAGTCTCATCGAGGTTGGTTTCTCAGTACCTGAGACATCAAATGGTTCAAATAGCTCTGAACACTATGGGATTTAAAATCTGAGGTCAAAAATGGTTGAAATGGCTCTGAGCACTATGGGACATAACTGCTGAGGTCATCAGTCCCCTAGAACTTAGAACTACTTAAACCTAACCAACTTAAGGACATCACACAAATCCATGCTCGAGGCAGGATTCGAACCTGCGATCGTAGCAGTCGCGCGGTTCCGGACTGACGCGCCTAGAACCGCTCGGCGACTCCGGCCGGCAAATCTGAGGTCATCAGTCCCCTAGAACTTAGAACTACTTAACCCTAACCAACTTAAGGACATCACACACATCCATGCTCGAGGCAGGATTCGAACCTGCGATCGTAGCAGTCGCGCGGTTCCGGACTGACGCGCCTAGAACCGCTCGGCCACCACGGCCGGCACCTGAGACATCTGACTCATATTCGGGTGGGCGGGGTTTAAAGTAGGAAGAAATAGTAAACAGAGTTTCGTTGGCTATGAAATGGTCAGAGGCGGAGGAAAATCTCGTACTGCGATAGGACGCAAAACTAATCGGCCATGACCTTGGCGAGAAAGCATAGCATCATTTGCGTTCAACGGTTCATCAAAACCACAGAAAAGGTGTGTGGTTGGCCAACGAAACTTTTAATCTCACTCCTCCCGAATGAGAGCTAGAGTTCATTGATCACCCGTTAAATTGTCCAATGTATTTAATGCTCCCTCTGTAATCCGCTGTATTTCGGCAGGACATTTAACTTCTATCATTCCTTTCCTTGACACAAAAACCTACTTTTGGTAGTTACATATGATAGCTGTTAGGGGAACAACGGATATTTATTGATAATTTTAACCAAGCACTCTGTACTTCGGACAGTTCTGAAACTGTTAAGATGGGTTCCATTGAACTTGGATGCCTTATTGCTGTGGTTTTCCGGTAGGCAATGAGACGTTGCACATTGTTACCTATGGGCGAATAGATCGGTAGCGGCAACGTGTCACAAAGGTGAGGTTTTCAGAAGGAACTTGACACATACGATAATCCACATTTGGAACTAAAATGGTTCAAATGGCTCTGAGCACTATGGGACTTAACATCTGAGGTCACCAATCCCCAAGACTTAGAACTACTTAAACCTAACGACATCCCACACATCCATGCCCGAGGCAAGATTCGAATGGTTCAAATGGCTCTGAGCACTATGGGACTTAACAGCTGTGGTCATCAGTCCCCTAGAACTTAGAACTACTTAAACCTAACTAACCTAAGGACATCACACACATCCATGCCCGAGGTAGGATTCGAACCTGCGACCGTAGCAGCAGCGCGGTTACGGACTGAAGAGCCTAGAACCGTTCGGCCACAGCGGCCGGCACAGTTGGAACTGGCAAGACTTGAAACGAAGGGTGGAAACTGATTAACAAGGGGGGCGCGCCTACTTGTCATGAACGATTCAGTCAAAGTTTATAGTATATGCAGGGCTTGGCTGGAAATGAAAGTGGGAGGGCAGGGAGATCCATGTAAGCAAGCCAGTGGGAAAAATAGGATTTTTGGCGCGGATCAAGAAAGGCATGAGCCATTGATGTTGACATACTTTCTGGGTAGCGTTTGTCGCTGCAGAATGATTACAGAATGGGAATCTCAGAGTTCTAGGTTCGAGTCCTCATGCAGTATCTTTTTTTTTATTTTCATTTTTTACGTTAAAGTTAAACTGAAAAAAACCTGAAGTAACGCTCAGTAAGATACATCTGTTAATATTTTCACAAAAGGTCTGTAACGAAACGCAAAGTAAAATTTGAGATTGAAAATAAATTTCCAGGAATGGATTACAAAGCGTATACGAGAACTTCATGTTTGACATCAGATCCTTTTGTTATTTTACAGTTGATGATTCACACGGGCTGGTTAAACTCGTCGTAAATACCAAAGAAACAGATATTTTCTGGGCATTCTTCACACACTGTAAACCCCACATTTATACACTTAGATATTTGTTTTAAAGTTTCCATGGAAAAACAGACATTGTTTACATTCGTAACATGTTTCCTCTTATCGCACAGTCTGGTAGCAAATTATGCATTGCACATCATTTCGTCAAATTTATGGAGGATAGCTGGTGATGTTCTGTGGAATGTGTTTTGGCGCATTCCTCTTCAAGATCAAACTGAAAGTAACAGAACGCCAAGTCCAGTACGCTATATTGACAACCCGTCCTCTAAATATTATTTACAGACTCCTCGTGGACGCCGTAAGTACATTCCTTTTTGGAAATTTATTTGCAAGAAGAAAGTTTGCGTTGCCTTCCCTTTCATGCCTTTTATGAAATCACATACTAGAAAAGAATAATTAAAAATATAAAAAGACACAGCACGAAGGAATTTCCGAATTGGACGGAAATCTCTAGATGTGATGTCAGTGCCGGATACAGAAAAACCTCAAGGAGGGGGCGCTAAAGATATCTTGAGCTACCTTTACTTTTACCGTACTAAAAAATAATCAGGTCACATGCAAAGTTCAGGGAAGTTTTATTAAAACTGATTATACACATATACAAAACAATGCCATCTTATGATAGAAAAAGTTAGAATTGTGGTTCTCTTCCTTAAATGGTGAATACTGTGCGCCCATTCTTCCTGGCAAATTGGTTAATTACAGCGTCAAAAGTACAATCAATGTCAGGGTGAGTGTTCAACAGAACTAAGCCATTAAGTCCATCCTCCTCCTTTGCTGACCTCAGCCATGTCCTTGTACGCCACAATAAAAACTTCTTTCTATTGGAGCAATAGATGCAGGTAGACAAGCAAATATTTTGTATAGCGTGCACAAAAAAAGTATAGTCAGATGTAGTACAAACAGACAGCGCTTGCATTATAGAATCACGATCATTAAGGGCGTTTATGTTCATTTGCTTGTATTGAAGAATCTCTCCCATTAGTCTCTGTTTAATCACAAAGAGTGATTCTTCTTGAAAGAACGGCAGTTCAGTTAAGCACTGATTCAATTTGTATGCCAGATCATTACCGTTATGTCTCAGTGGTTGTGAGGGCAATAGTGTGTTGAACTTTAAATGATAAATATGTTCTTCAGCAAAACGTTCTCGCATGTCAGTCTTAACATGATAGTGTTGGAATAAAAACAGTTCTTTTCTAATATGTCATAGCATCATAATTATGACGCGAAATTTAACCGACAGGAAGAAGATGCTGTGATATGCAAATGCTTAGCTTTTCAGAGCATTCACTCAAGGTTGGCGCCGGTGGCGACACCTACAAGGTGCTGACATGAGAATAGTTTCCAACCGATTTCTCATACACAAACAGCAGTTGACCGGCGTTGCTTGGTGAAACGTTGTTGTGATGGCTCGTGTAACTTGGAGAAAAGCGTACCATCACGTTTCCGACTTTGATAAAGGTCGGATTGTAGCCTATCGCGATTGCAGTTTATCGTATCGCGACATTGCTGCTCGCCTTGGTCGACATTCAATGAATGTTAGCAGAATATGGAATCGGTGGTTTCAGGAGGGTAATACGGAACGGCGTGCTGGATCCCAACGGCCTCGTATCACTAGCAGTCGAGATGACAGGCATCTTATCCGCATGGCTGTAACGGATTGTGCAGCCACGTCTCGATCCCTGAGTCAACAGATGGGGACGTTTGCAAGAGGACAACCATCTGCACGAACAGTTGGACGACGTTTGTAGCAGCATCGACTATCAGCTCGGAGACCATGGCTGCGGTTACCCTTGATGCTGCATGACAGACAGGAGCGCCTGCGATGGTGTACTCAACGACGAACCTGGGTGCACGAATGGCAAAACATTATTTTTTCGGATGAATCCAGGTTCTGTTTACAGCATCATGATGGTCGCATTCGTGTTTGGCGACATCGCGGTGAACGCACATTGGAAGCGCGTAACCGTCTTCGCCATACTGGCGTATCACCCGGCGTGATGGTATGGGATGCCATTGGTTACACGACTCGCTCACCTCTTGTTCGCATTGACGGCACTTTGAACAGTGTACATTACATTTCAGATGTGTTACGACCCGTGGCTCTACCCTTCAGGCGGCCTGAGTGGCCGTGCGGTTCTGGGCACTACAGTCTGGAGCTGAGCGACCGCTACGGTCGCCGGTTCGAATCCTGCTTCGGGCATGGATGTGTGTGATGTCCTTAGGTTAGTTAGGTTTAATTAGTTCTAAGTTCTAGGCGACTGATGACCTCTGAAGTTAAGTCGCATTGTGCTCAGAGCCATTTGAACCATTTTCTACCCTTCATTCGATCCCTGCGAAACCCTCCATTTCAGCAGCTTAATGCACGACCGCATGTTGCAGGTCCTGTACGGGCCTTTCTGGATACAGAAAATGTTCGACTGCTGCCCTGGCCAGCACATTCTCCAGGTCTCTCACCAATTGAAAACGTCTGGTCAATGGTGACCGAGCAACTGGCTCGTCACAATACGCCAGTCACTACTCTTGATGAACTGTGGTATCGTGTTGAAGCTGCATGGGCAGCTGTACCTGCACACGCCATCCAACCTCTGTTTGACTCAATGCCCAGGCGTATCAAGACCGTTGTTACGGCCAGAGGTGGTTGTTCTGGATACTGATTTCTCAGGATCTATGCACCCAAATTGCGTGAAAATGTAATCACATGTCATTTCTAGTATAATGTTTTTGTCCAGTGAGTACCCGTTTATCATCTGCATTTCTTCTTGGTGTACCAATTTTAATGGCCAGTAATGTATTTCCATGTCAAGTGTCATCTTCAGTTGATGGACTGATACCGCTTTTAATTCGGAAAAGGCATCATCAGTACTATTTTCGACCTAGTGCATCACCTGCGGAAGCTATTTTTAATATCCAGGTGTTTCTCGAACTAACGCAATATTTCATCTTACATTATCTTTCTCGTAGATCACACATTGCCAAAATCATCACGAAAACGTTGCTACCTTACTTTCAAGTAAGTATAGCTGGTACAACAAATGAGACATAATTCATTGGAATACTGAGTTTTCTAAAGAACATGCGATGCATACACTGCTGCGAATAGAACATTTCCAGAACATATCGTTGCTGCATAGAGAGAAAGGAAATTTAGTTTACTTTTTGAATAAATCTCGTAAGGCCACACAATGTTCCGGTACTGGGGCTAACCCAAAAGTCAATAATCAAGGTCCATGCTTTATGCGTTAGTAAGCTTGTGTCACATCCATGAAGGGTTGTTTCATGTCGGGCATGTGATTCATATGTCCGCAATTACGTAATCAATCAAGTGACGTACTAGGGACAGAGAGAGGAGTTGCATAACATTGATAAGTGGCGTGAAGGAATTGTATGTTTTAAAGTAATGTTAACAACGAGACCATTACAGGTGGACTGAATCTGGGACTGGATATGGATGGGAAAGGGGATAGGCCATGTCGTTTTCCAAAGGACCATCTTAGCATTCGCTTTATGCGTACGGAAAAACCAAATCCGGGTGGACTGTTTGGGTTTTGAAACACACTGTCGAATGCGAGAGCAGTGGGTTCAACACCTTCCTACCTCTCTTCGTGCATTATACAGGTGAATTCAAAACAGTGATTAAAGCAATGAAAATAATGAAACATTTAGTTAGTCAACAGTAACTTTTTCGTTGATAACTACATTGTTTAGATTGAGCTCTACAATTTACTGCCATGTACTGCTCCGTAAATGGTAAAGCTATATTGGAAAGGAAATCACTCTAAGTTGAGAGTTGTTGCCAATGTTGATCAGGACTACATACAGAGAGTGACAGGTTTAACCCTGCTGTTCTGTTTACTTTTACTATACAAACGTACTGTTCGTGTCAATATAACACGACATAATGAAATGCTGAAAAAACTTGTACTCATTCGTATTTTTCGTACAGTTGTAAGCCTTCGACATTTTTGTATAGTATGTTGTTAATTATCACAGCGATAATCATAATAAATATTATAATAATAATACACAGACTTCACTAAAGAAACTTTATTATTTTAATATCCATGCAGGGTATGTCAGGAACAACAGACAATTCCACCAAAACGTCATTCTCAACAACCATCTGTCCTTCTGCTCATATCAGTTTCTTTCCTTCTTAATCACTGCAGTTTCGGCGCAAGTACATGATCTGTGTTTTGTATGTATGTTTATTACACTTTACACACAACATGTTTATTTTATTGCCATTGCATTAAGGACAGAACTTGCACAATTAATAGAGCCTCTTGTTGATACTGATTTTGCCACACCTGCCTCTCCTTCAGGGTGTTGGATGTTCCTGACCATTCTCGAGGAACCTTCTGTTCCTGGAAAAATGTTTCCTTGATGCTACGTGCTCTACAGCCAGTGGCTTCCCAAGTTCCTCCAAAAATATTCTCGTTCTAGTCCATTTTCTTACGATCTAGTTACGGTCCATTTAAGGCCACAAGATATATGCATGATATGCAATGTCAAGAATATTGTAGAAAACTTTCATGGGCTGTTTATTGGTTTTTCATTTGCATGTTTATGTACCTGTTAGCTGATCGAGTGTATCGAGTGTGTCTACAGTCCCTTTGGTTGAAGTATAATCTAAACTCATTTTTGGCTTCTTATCAGGCCTATCTCTCAATCCCCCACCATGGTGGAGTGTGTGCTCATTAGTACAACATTCTTACTTCTCTTAGGAATATAATTGCCTACCGTAGTGTCATTTGTGAAGTAAAATGAAGAGCTATGAACCTCCTTGTTAGTCATACTTTGTGGAAGCTCCGGCTTATTTTTACGTATGGTTCCCAACACTGTCAGTTTCATTTTCAGGAGCACCTCTCCCAAATTGTATGACGTAAAAAAATTGTCACATGTTACATTGTGACCTCGAAAATCAGAGGTGAAAGCATCAACTACTCTCATTCCCCGACTTTTTGTGGTGCCGTTCCCCTCTTCTTTCCTGTTTATATTTGCATTTTCTGTTCATATGAAGATTTGCTGTCACACAGCGTATTTATCTTGATCCCATATTTTTCCGGATTGCTTGGGATGTACTGCTTGAATGATCAGCGGCCCCTAAATGCTACCAGCTGCTCGTCAAAGGTCACGTTTTCCTCTCTATTATACAATTTAGGAATGACTTCTAACCACTTTCCCCAAGGAGAGTTTATCAGTACGTCCTCTTTCCTTTCTTGTGGATTTCTTATCAAATCGCAAGACGCATTAAATTTTACAGAATGTTTCTACCCACATGGTTGCTCGAGATATGATCGGCCCAGTGTAATATCTATGACACTATGATGTACCCACGAGATGTTAAAATGAACTAAGTGTACAAACGTCAACAAATATTAAAGATACTACGTATAAAAAGACTGCATCGTGTAAAAATGACGATAATTATTTCATTATTTCTGTAATAATTTAATTTCTGTGTGAATTAAAACTATTATCAGAGAACTACACTCCTAGACAACGACAATTATAATCTTTCTTGTTATCTGTGATAATTGTGGTTCAGTTGTTTCCCTGTGCTAACCGATGAACTAACTGTTCGGACGTGAGACGTGTGAGGTCTGTAAAGAGAAAACCTGTAACTGTATATTGTTAATTATTATTTGAAAAATAGAGTCGCTATTGTGTAGACGTGGATTTGTATTTATTTAAATTGTAATCCGATGTAATTAATGTTTTTAAGTGTCAATTTTCAGCTCCGCAATAACGAGCGCAGCCATTAGCGCTAGTAACTTACAGCGGTGTTTACTAGTAGCTGGTATAAAAAATATGACGGCATTTATCATTGAAAATGATTTTAAATGCTAAAGAATAGAGAACAAGAGACTTATCTAAGTATATGAACTTGATATAAAATAAATCGACAGTAACGATAGAAAAATTGTCTATCGTCTGTCTGCGCGATCTTAGCAAAAATATCTCCGCAACAGTTTTGAATCGAGAATTTTAACAACCATAAATGTTGTTAGATATAAATGAATGGAAATAAATGTGCACCGGTGGTCCCGAATCTAATTTAAAAGACAGAATTCAACTCAGATTGAATCCTTAAATAGAGTGCTCACAGCACAGCTGATGTATGAAGTCTAATTATTTCGGACGATTTACATGAAATATTTTAATAGGAGACATACGTCAGTGTTGTGTGCGAGTAGTATTTTGTGACTAAATGTTCCCTTTGCGAGAGAAAAGTGCTTCCATCTTAAGTAACGTTGTTGTTGTTGTTGTTGTCTTTAGTCCTGAGACTGGATTGATGCAGCTCTCCATACTACTCTATCCTGTGCAAGCTTCTTTATCTCCCAGTACTTACTGCAACCTACATCCTTCTGAATCTGCTTAGTGTATTCATCTCTTGGTCTCCCTCTACGATTTTTATCCTCCACGCTGGCGTCCAATGCTAAATTTGTGATCCATTGATGCCTCAGAACATGTCCTACCAACCGGTTCCTTCTTCTTGTAAAGTTGTGCCGCAAAACCCTCTCCTCCCCAATTCTGTTCAATACCTCCTCATTAGTTATGTGATTTACCTATCTAATCTTCAGCATTCTTCTGTAGCACCGCATTTCGAAAGCTTATATTCTCTTCTTGTTCAAACTATTTATCGTCCACGTTTCACTTCCATACATGGCTACACTCCATACAAATACTTTCAGAAACGATTTCCTGACACTTAAATCAATACTCGATGTTAACAAATTTCTCCTCTTCAGAAACGCTTTCCTTCCCATTGCCAGTCTACATTTTATATCCTCTCTACTTCGACCATCATCAGTTATTTTGCTCCCCAAATAGCAAAACTCCTTTACTACTTTAAGTGGCTCATTTCCTAATCTAACTCCCTCAGCATCACCCGACATAATTCGACTACATTCCATTATCCTCGTTTTGCTTTTGTTGATGTTCATCTTGTATCCTCCTTTCAAGACACTGTCCATTCCGTTCAACTGCTCTTCCAAGTCCTTTGATGTCTGTGACAGAATTACAATGTCATCGGCGAACCTCAACGTTTTTATTTCTTCTCCATGGACTTTAATACCTACTCCGAATTTTTCTTTTGTTTCCTTCACTGCTTGCTTAATATATAGATTGAATAACATCGGGGAGAGGCTACAACCCTGTCTCACTCCCTTCCCAACCGCTGCTTCCCTTTCATGCCCCTCGACTCTTATAACTGCCATCTGGTTTCTGTAAAAATTGTAAATAGCCTTTCGCTACCTGTATTTTACCCCTGCCACCTTTCGAATTTGAAAGAGAGTATTCCAGTCAACATTGTCAAAAGCTTTCTCTAAGTCTACAAATGCTGGAAATCTAGATTTGCCTTTCCTTAATCTATTTTCTAAGATAAGTCGTAGAGTCAGTATTGTCTCACGTGTTCCAACATTTCTGCGGAATCCAAACTGATCTTCGCCGAGGTCGGCTTCTACCAGTTTTTCCATTCGTCTGTAAAGAATTCGCGTTAGTATTTTGCAGCTGTGACTTATTAATCTGATAGTTCGGTAATTTTCACATCTGTCAACACCTGCTTTCTTTGGGATTGGAATTATTATATTCTTCTTAAAGTCTGAGGGTATTTCGCCTGTCTCATACATCTTGCTCACGAGATGGTAGAGTTTTGTCAGGACTGGCTCTCCCAAGGCCGTCAGTAGTTCCAATGGAATGTTGTCTACTCCCGGGGCCTTGTTTCAACTCAGGTCTTTAAGTGGTCTGTCAAACTCTTCACCCCCATATCGTATCTCCCGTTTCATCTTCATCTACATCCGCTTCCATTTCCATAATATTGTTGTCAAGTACATCGCCCTTGTATAGACCCTCTATATACTCCTTCCACCTTTCTGCTTTCCCTTCTTTGCTTAGAACTGGGTTTCCATCTGAGCTCTTGATATTCATACAAGTGGCTCTCTTTTCTCCAAAGGTCTCTTTAATTTTCCTGTAGGCAGTATATATCTTACCCCTAGTGAGATAAGCCTCTACATCCTTACATTTGTCCTCTAGCCATCCCTGCTTAGCCATTTTGCACTTCCTGTTGATATCATTTCTGAGACGTTTTTATTCCCTTTTGCCTGCTTCATTTAGTGCGTTTTTATATTTTCTCCTTTCATCAATTAAATTCAATATTTCTTCTATTACCCAAGGATTTCTACTAACCCTCGTCTTTTTACCTGCTTGATCCTCTGCTGCCTTCACTACTTCATCCCTCAGAGCTATCCCATTCTTCTTCTACTGTATTTCTTTCCCCCATTCCTGACAATTGTTCCCTTATGCTCTCCCTGAAACTCTGTACAACCTCTGGTTTAGTCAGTTTATCCAGGTCCCATCTCCTTAAATTCCCACCTTTTTGCGGTTTCTTCAGTTTTAATCTACATTTCATAATCAGTAGATGTGGTCAGAGTTAATATCTGCCCCTGGAAATGTCTTACAATTTAAAACCTGGTTCCTAAATCTCTGTCTTACCAATATATAATCTATCTGATACCTTTTAGTCTCTCCAGGATTCTTCCATGTATAAAACCTTCTTTTATGGTTCTTGAACCAAGTGTTAGCTATGATTAAGTTATGCTCTGTGCAAAATTCTACCAGACGGCTTCCTCTTTCATTTCTCTCCCCCAATCCATATTCACTCACTATGTTTCTTTCTCTCCCTTTTCCTACTCTCGAATTCCAGTCACCCATGACTATTAAATTTTCGTCTCCCTTCACTAACTGAATAATTTCTTTTATCTCATCATACATTTCATCAATTTCTTCATCATCTGCAGAGCTAGTTGGCATATAAACTTGTACTACTGTAGTAGGCATGGGCATCGTGTCTATCTTGGCCACAATAATGCGTTCACTATGCTGTTGGTAGTAGCTTACCCCCACTCCTATTTTTTATTCATTATTAAACCTACTCCTGCATTACCCCTATTTGATTTTGTATTTATAACCCTGTATTCACCTGACCAAAAGTCTTGTTCCTCCTGCCACCGAACTTCACTAATTCCCACTATATCTAGCTTCAACCTATCCATTTCCCTTTCTAAATTTTCTAACCTACCTGCCCGATTAAGGGATCTGACATTCCATGCTCCGATCCGCAGGACGCCAGTTTTCTATCTCCTGATAACGACGTCCTCTTGAGTAGTCCCCGCCTGGAGATCCGAATGGGGGACTATTTTACCTCCGGAATATTTTACCCAAGAGGATGCCATCATCATTTAACCATACAGTAAAGCTGCATGCCCTCGGGAAAAATTACGGTCGCAGTTTCCCCTTGCTTTCAGCCGTTCGCAGTACCAGCACAGCAAGGCCGTTTTGGTTAGTGTTGCAAGGCCAGATCAGTCAATCATCCAGACGGTTGCCCCTGCAAGTACTGAAAAGGCTGCTGCCCCTCTTCAGGAACCACACGTTTGTCTGGCCTCTCAACAGATACCCCTCCGTTGTGGTTGCACCTACGGTACGGCCATCTGTATCGCTGAGGCACGCAAGCCTCCCCACAAACGGCAAGGTCCATGGTTCATGGGGGTGGGTCTTAAGTAACAGTTGTGTAAAATCTGATAAAAGATATGCAATTTAGTGCCACTCACACGACTTTACAGACAACATTTCTACACAACATCAAGTGGAGATTTCTTTAGCAGAATTGCAAATATTAGCCGGGATAATCATTTTTGAGATCAAACGAATTGTAACGCTGACAATAGATAACTGGTTTTATATTTTTTTTTATCTACCTGAAATATCACTTATAAGTAATTAAAATCAAGAAATACTATAAACGGGTTCCGCCACGCCAGTATCCTTATCCCACAAAGTTTTTGTATGTTCCCCATGTGAGCGATATACATCCGCATGGAATAGGAGTCCTAAGTATGCGTGAAAAAGAGAATCATCAAAGTTTGTACATTGTTTACCGTAAACTCGTTACCCCTCAGTGTTCGACATCTCTGTTATTTCATTCAGAAGGGCTGTAGAAAATGAGACTTTAAACGAAGTTTTTTCATCACTTATTGTCCTGCTTCCATACCTGGTAACTCACGGAGTACTCCTGATGATCGATGCAAGTAGGTGGCTTTGTTGTGTTGGTGGTAGACCCAAACAGAAGAGCAGGGCTAAGTGCGAATGTTTCCGTTGGTGACAAACGACGGTATACTGAACAATATTACATCAATGTTTACGTCTTTTACAGGCCAATAATTATAGCTATTGCAAGTCGTATGTTTTTATGTTGGTTAGTACCTCCAAGTATGAGCTGAAAGAGCAAGCCATTAATGCTTGTTTTACCGAATACGTGGACGCATAACAGTTAGTCTTTACTGACATATGCAGCCTGTTTAGTGGCCCAGTTACGACCACGCAGAAAACATCAGCTCGTAAAGTTTGTGATATGTTTGTAGGAAGGCAGTTCCGACGCAGAGAAAGAACAACGAACACACTGCTGCGTCTACATATTAAGGTACCGCGTATAAAATATCTGCACGTATGCCCGTTACAGCGTGTATGTGAACGTGATGTGTGCTGATGGGGTGTATGTATATGTAGCAGAGAGAATTTGTGACAGAGATGAAAATGTCGCTAAGCTCAGTGGCATGTGCCATTTGTAACGTGCTGTGACGCAGGAAAAAATGCGCCAGTTGTGCAGTGGTCAGCTAATCCCCAATCTATATGGCTTACGACTGGAATTCTGGGCCAAACCTGAGCTCAAGTGACGTGCACTGATTTACGCTGAGTTTGGTAGGAATCACATCTGTGACTGCGGACTGCTCCCATTTTTGTAACAACTTCTACGTTAATACCTAACATTTATGTCACACATCACCTTTTGTTGCTTTCATTTCCCCGGCAATCAATATACCATTGGATTCAGCCCAATTATAATAATGCAATATACAACAGCGTATAGGTGAATTTACTATTTGAGTTTGTTACTTTCATAATAGCTATTTAAATTCAACAACAACACGAAGTATGGTATTTCTTCTATCAGGCTGACCTAGTTTAACGTCAATGCCCTCACCTGCAGCCCACTTCATCTAACAAGTGGCACCCAAGCAAAGAGACTCTAAAGCACTTTACCCAGTTCAACTTACATGGGTGAACCGAGAAACCAGTTGGTACGTTAATAAGTCAAGGTTAATCATTTAAATGCGAACATTTTAGGTTAGACTTTGCTATGAGTGTCATGAATATCGAATGAACTTCAGATTTCTGCGACCAGCTACCTTTAATATTTATTTCCTCCTCGCGTTTTGGAGGGATAAAACTCCAACATCAGGTTGTCTTATCTCAATTAATGAGGCACAGATGTATCGTTTTTAAGAGTTTTTGGTGACCTGGGGCAATGTCTTCCAGTGGACACAGGCTCCTTTTTCTGTTGCAGTTACATCCCACACAAAGTGTATATGAAACTGTATGTGATACAAAAGCAGATACAAGCACATGGATCCCAGTAGAAGATGCGGCAACATAGAGTGGAAGATCAGGAACGTTCCACTACACCTGGACCAATTGTGGTGACACTGTAATGTTATTGATAGTTAAGTCTAAAATCCTATTCTTAGTTCATCAAGTGGCTGCCTTTGTTTTTCAATTGCATGGTGAATGTTTGTAGTGGTAGTGACTGTAAGAGTGTACAAACTTAGAAGAAGACAATAATATTTAGACCACTGTAGAATGACTCATTCACATAGTGTAGCTAAACTGCGAATATTGAATGTTCTACCTTCTGTTCAGCATCAACCAGAAAGAAACGAGAAATACCCAATTCGTGTGAAATGTATTCACAACTGCGAGTAGCGACAAAAAAAAAATGGCTCTGAGCACTATGGGACTCAACATCTATGGTCATCAGTCCCCTAGAACTTAGAACTATTTAAACCGAACTAACCTAAGGACATCACACAACACCCAGTCATCACGAGGCAGAGAAAATCCCTGACCCCGCCGGGAATCGAACCCGGGAACCCGGGCGCGGGAAGTGAGAACGCTACCGCACGAGTAGGGAAAACCATCACATGTATAAGGGAATGACGACACAGAAAATTTGTGCCACACAGGGACACGAAAGCGTATTTCCCACTTTATGCGAGAGGAGGCTTTATCCGATTTCGTTATCCGTGCACGATACATGGCCAGGCCAAAACATCCATAAGTCGTCGTTCATACGTCACTACGTGTACTCGTACAATGTACTTCCCGTTCAAGGCAGGACATTTCGATTGTAAGTCGCTGCCCGGTGTCGGCGGATAAATACGATTTTGCAGTACCTTTTGTTAAAAGGAACTATCAATGTCCCTTCGGACATGCATACATGTCCAAAGAAACAATGGATCGTTCTTTTTAATAACACAGGGCTGCAATACCGTATCATATCATAATACATAAACTGGTTTTTGCTATGCAAAGCACAGCAGACTGGCTTCGACTGCAAGCACACTTCATTCCCCTGCCTCTCTCGTTTAACAAATAAGTCCCCTTTATAAACAACCAGCAGCCCCACCTCTTTTTCTCTAAACAACGGAACATTTGAGCTCTGTTTTATGATAAGCTAGTTTTACGCGAATCTCAATGTTTATAACGTCATTTCTCTTGAACTGTCACGTACAATGGTGTACTTTTGCAGGCACATTCAGTGGTACAAAGGCTGTTCGGAAAGTAACGTCCGTTAGGGCGCGAAATGGAAGCCACAGTTAAAATCCAAGGAAGCTTTGTGCAGAAATGTTGGTCAGTACCTCTTGTATACCCGTCGATCGCGTCAAGTTGCTCGTTTCAGTTCTGAGTGCTCAGTGATGACGTAAATATGCCTAGGACAATAGTGTCTCCAGCGAAGTATGAGAGCCTGGTGAGAGATTTCGCCTGATGTTATGCAGCCCACATAACATAACTGTCATGTGTTTCGTTTCTCGTGACAATTCTCGGGCGCATTCTCCAGGGAGGATGAAGATGCTCCGGTAGCGTTTTCGATGAGAAGTATTTGATTATCCACAACACAGCCCCTAATTGGCTCCTCCCGAGCTTCATTACTGCTCACATGAACAGCTGGCTATTAAAGCAACATTTTGGCACAGGAAACGAGCTGTGAACCAGCGTAGAGAAGTGGTAGAAAACGCAGGCTGACGAGGGAATTGGAAAATTGTTTCAGCGCAACGACAAATGTCTAAGTCGGAGCGGCGACTATCTAAGAAAGTAGATGGAAAGTGTAGCTAACTGTTGCAAATAAAATATTTTTAATTTTCATAGTAGTTTCCATTTCGCGATCGATCGGACCTTACTTTCCGAATAGCCCTCGTATATGTGGGTGCTGTCTGCAAAATGTGTTGGGAATAAAGTTGGCAGTGAATATGCAGTTAATTAAAACGCCATGTCTCTTACTGAAGTTTTGCTGTATGGCCAGCGATAACGTAATAAGCAATAAACCTTCTTTGTTTTAGTATTTTGAGCGGGGTGCCAACGACAACAAGACTAGAAATGGTTTGGTATTATGTTTGATATTTTTTGGAACTTTTGGGGTCTCTCATTCTTGTATACTGAATGAATGTAGTCTGGGTATTTCACGCACAGTGAGTTCTGCTGTGTCAAGACACAACTGCAAAGCTTCTAGCTTTAATGCTTGACATATTGCGTTGAACCACTAACGTCAATTATTCGTGTTAGTGAGCATATTATAATACCATTTTAATTTTTTAAATGTGACCAATACTTACGTGAAATACTGAAAACCAAAATTGTGGTGACGGTACTCGGGACTCCAGAGAGTATCGCACCACAACCGACAAACTGCGCTCAAATCACACGTAGCGCGCAGCTGTATGCATTGACAGTACGAAACTTACAGAGCTCCGTCAGGGGCCGCAGCTGCCACCACACTGTACCACACAAGCGGCTTGTAGTGAAATTGCGTGCTTATGGAATATCGTCTCAGTTATGTGACTGGATTTGTGATTTCCTGTCAGAGAGTAATTAATGGAAAGTCATCGAGTAAAACAGAAGTGATTTCTGGCGTTCCCCAAGGTAGTGTTATAGGCCCTTTGCTGTTCCTTATCTATATAAACGATTTTAGAGACAATCTGAGCAGCCGTCTTCCGTTGTTTGCAGATGACGCTGTCGTTTATCGTCTAATAAAGTCAACAGAAGACTAAAACAAACTGAAAACGATTTAGAAAAGATATCTGAATGGTACGAAAAGTGGCAGTTGAGCCCAAATAACGAAAATTGTGGGGTCATTCACATGAGTGCTAAAAGGAACTCGTTAAACTTCGGTTACACGCTAAATCAGTCTAATCTAAAAGCCGTTAATTCAGCTAAATACTTAGGTATTGCAATAACGAACAACTTAAATTGGATGGAACAGACAGCAAATGTTGTGGGGAGGGCGTTTCACTGGCAGGACACTTAGAAAATGAAACAGACCTACTAAGGAGACTGCCTACACTACGCTTGTCCGTCCTCTTTTATTATACTGCTGCGCGGTTTGGGATCCTTACCAGATAAGATTGTCGGAGTACATCGAAAAAGTTCAAAGAAGAGCAGCGCGTTTTGTATTATCGCGAAATATGGGAGAGAGTGTCACAGAAATGATACAGGATTTGGGTTGGACATCATTAAAAGAACGGCGTTTTTCGTTGCAATGGAATCTTCTCACGAAATTCCAATTACCAACTTTCTCCTCCGAATGCGAAAATATTTTGTTGACACCAACCTACATAGGGAGGAACGATCACGAAGGTAAAATAAGGGAAATCAGAGCTCGTACGGGAAGTTGCAGGTGTTCATTCTTTCAGCGTGCTATACGAGATTGAAATAATAGATAATTGTGAAGGTGCTACGATGAACCCTCTGCCATGCACTTAAATGTGATTTGCAGAGTCTCCATGTAGATGTAGATGTAGGGGCGCGGGTCATCATGGTGTGTGGATAGCGATTGGTCGATACTTCGTTAAAAGCCAGAGCACTGGCCTACGGCGGACAGTTCTTTTCAGTGGACCGAGTCGTGCACAGCCTCCAGTTACCGCCGAGTCCACAAGCTGCAGTGTTCGTTCGTCGTCTCCGAGACTCAGGCTCCGTAGGCATCGTAGGCCAGCTGTGGACTCTACGTAGGCTCAACGCAAGAGGCACAGTGACAGGACTTTAATATTTCAGAGAACTTGTAATAATTTCAAACGTTTAATTGTGCTTGACATTTCACAAGAAGAAGCACTATTTAAGTTGAGTATTTCTTCATATTTAATAAATACCATTTTATTACTAGTTGTTGGGAATCTTTCTGATTGAAGCTAACCTACGCCGTCCCCCTGCAATCCCAAAAAACTTTATATTGCCCCTGGAAGTTGTTAAACAGGCAACCTGCATCAGCAATCGTGCACCGTGCACGATTTTAGCATTTAGTAATATTGATGTAAACATCTTTGGACGAATGAACAATTATTATTCCTTGATTTGGCAGTTACAGTAGTTACTTCTTTATGAAGAATATCATTTAAACGAAACTGGCATTGGAGCTGCGAGTTGTCCGGTGTTAGACGTAGAAATACCGGGGTACGTCCCCCAGAGCTCCCATGATGCCCCGATGTTCATAGCCGCGCAGAGGGTCGAACGGCTGGTTGTCGCCGGCGGCGGCCTGCTGCATTTCCACTGGGGCGCCGTCAACATACGCCTCCTGAGCAAATGCCCCATTGGCCGCAACTGCGTCCTCTGCACCGTCTCTGCAGTATAGTAACGCCTTGCTTATTGTTAGCATTTCTGCAGGAGCTAGAACTGTTAGGGTGAGATTAATGTTACCGATAAACTCGCCAGACAAAATACTGCTCAACCCCTTAAATGAAAACATTGGTCCTTTTGAGCGCTGAAGATGGTGTGGATTTAGTATCAGGAGGTCATGTGACCCACCAACAGTCTGTGTGTGTGTGTGTGGTTCAAATGGCTCTGAGCACTATGGGACTTAACTTCTGAGGTCATCAGTCCCCTAGAACTTAGAACTACTTAAACCTAACTAACCTAAGGACATCACAAACACCCATGCCCGAGGCAGGAGTCGAACCTGCGACCGTAGCGGTCGCGCAGTTCCAAACTGTAGCGCCCAGAACCGCTAGGCCACCGCGACCGGCTGTGTGTGTGTGTGTGTGTGTGTGTGTGTGTGTGTGTATGTGTGTGTGTGTGTATGTGTGTGCGTGTGTGTGTGTGTGTGTGTGTGTGTGTGTGTGTCAGCGGTGCTGGACGACGAGGTTATCAAGACCCATACGACAATAAGTAGAAACTGAAGAGATGAAAACGTAGAAAACGCGATAAAAGAAATAAAAACAAAACTAAGACAAAATCAGAATGAGACTTTCACTTTGCAGAGGAACGTGCGCTGATATGAAACTTCCTGGCAGGTTAAAACTCGGGACCTTTGCCTTTCGCGGGCAAGTGCTCTACCAACTGAGCTACCCAAGCACGTCTCACGCCCCGTCCTCATAGCTTCACTTATGCCAGTACCTCGTCTCCTATCTTCCAAACTTCACAGAAGCTCTCCTGCGAATATATCAGAAGCAGCACTCCTGAAAGAAAGGATATTGTGGAGACACGGCTTAGCCACAGCCTGGGGGATGTTTCCAGAATGAGATTTTCACTCTGCAGCGGAGTGTGCAGATTAAAACTGTGTGTCGGACCGAGACTCGAACTCGGGACCTTTGCCTTTCATGGGCAAGTGCTCTATCAACTGAGCTACCGACGCATAACTCATGCCCCGTCCTCACAGCTTCACTTCTGCCAGTACCTCGTCTCCTACCTTTCAAACTTTACAGAAGCTCTTCTGTGAAACTTACAGAACCAGCACTCCTGAAAGAAAGGATATTGTGGAGACATGGCTTAGCCACAGCCTGGGGGATGTTTACAGAATGAGATTTTCACTCTGCAGCGGAGTGTGCGCTGATATGAAACTTCCTGGCAGATTAAAACTGTGAGCTGGACCGAGTCTCGAACTCGGGACCTTTGCCTTTCGCGGGCAAGTGCCTGAGCTACCCAAGTAAGACTCACGCCCCGTCCTCACAGCTTCGCTTCTGCCAGTACCTCGTCTCCTCCCTTCCAAACTTCAAGATAAAATCGCACTCAGTGTCTCCCAGTCTCGCTCATGATCACTCGCACAATCACACTTGCTCACATCATGTAAGCTAAAGTTTACAATGGTCACAAGTTATAAATCTGTCTATTAAAACACAAGTAAGACAAGAGCAAATGGCTGCGTGGGGTAGCCACACGATCTGGGGCGTCTCACCACAGTTCGGGCGGTCGGAGATTCGAGTCCTATCTCGGGCATGGGTGTGTGTGTTGTCCTTAGCGTAAGTTAGTTTAAGTTAGGTTGAGTAGTCTGTAAGCCTAGGGACCGATGACCTCTGCAGTTTGGTCCCATAGGAACTACCCACAAATGCCCAAATTTGTACAAGAGCAAATCTCACATGGAAATGTGGCTGCCTGATCATTTACAAAAAAATGCAGATGAGCCTATCACCCAGATGACACATTAAAAGCGTCGGCCTGAAATTTTAGTGAACAAGCGGAGATTGCACAAAACCTTACAAGACGTACCACATTGATGCCGTTGTCATTTAAAACTGTTGCTCTACTGTGAGCAGTCTACAATGTTGTAAAATGTATTCATGTCCTTCCATATTTAGCGGTTTTTTAAGCATAATATACTGACCACATACTAAGCACGAAAAACACCCGTATATTGTAATTCCACCGAGTACTTCACTCTTGGCACTACACATGATGGCAGGTAACGTGCTCCAGAGATTCGTCCAAGCCAAATCCTTCCACCGGATTGCCGCTTGGTGACTGAGCGACTGCAACACCCTAGACGAAGATTTACTGACTGCTAATGGACAGTATTCACCCGCGGCTTACGTTGGCTCCTAATCAGCTCTCGAATTAGCCGTGTTGATCGCAGGTCCCCAAATTTAACAGCGGTCGGGGCGGGACGAAGAGTGCCGCAGATATTAGTCTGACAACGTCTGCCTCTGCTTCCGTGATTCGTCGAACTCTGCACGCCCTGGCTCGCTAGTGTATGAGTGTCATGAGAAGCATTGTCCGAGGCCACAATGAATCGAGGGTCTAAGTGAGAGGTAGAAATAAGAACATAGGAGATGTGGACTGAGGGAACAGTTTCTTTCATCAGGTGCGTTTAAATAAACAAGATGTATTGACATCTTCAACTTTTGTAGTCCTGTCTTCCTCAGTTGCGTGTAATATTACGGTATATTGATAACTTTTACTTATGGACCGAAAGCCATAGCAGAAAACAAACATGTGATAAATGAACAAACACACATCAGCACAGGCTCCCTACTACACTTAATAAAGGAAATGATAACATAACGCTACGGTCGCAGGTTCGAATCCTGCCTCGGGCATGGATGTTTGTGAAGTCCTTAGGTTAGTTAGGTTTAACTAGTTCTAAGTTCTAGGGGACTAATGACCTCAGCAGTTGAGTCCCATAGTGCTCAGAGCCATTTGAACCATTTTTTTGATAACATAAAACAAAAAAACTCTTCCGCACACCGTCTGGACACACACACACACACACACACACACACACACACACAAACACACACACACACACACACACAGAGCCATATATATATATATATATATATATATATATATATATATATATATATATATATATATATATATACCAAAATACAGACACACACACACAGCACAAAAAATATATATCACACGAAAACACACACACACACAGCACAAAAAAACTAAAAAAAATAAATAAATAAAATAACATTAATGTCACACCAAAACACACACACACACACACACACACACACACACACACACACACACACATACACAAACTCACACACAAATGCATACACGAACAGACCACAGATACTTCAATAGTTACACTCATAAGTTTGGCAATAACATTCTATCTTTAGCAAAAACATTTGACAGTCGGCAACAGAAACCAAAACATTGCATTAAAACAAGCGTTCAGTGCGTAGTGCTGTGGAATGTGGAAAAAACCGCAAATTGGCGTTCATAAGAAGCAGACCAACATCAAAAATGCAACAGAAGCGTAATATGTAAGAAATTGTCCACGCAACCTGTAACTACAATTCAAAACAACTACTTAATAGGAAATACCAACCACCAGAACTGTTTATAACCTATAGACACAGTGACAAAAATGTAAATAAAATAGCTAACATGTGTGCATATTCCAGGCCACTGATGATGCCTTGCAGAAAATAAAGGCGAAACGCGTATGGCACTAAAATTGTGTTTTATTCAGTTGCTGTCAGACGGTCCATAAGTAAAAATTATCAATATACCGTAATAAACAAGACGTACTTAACACAACTAACTGCCTCTGTGATTTATTATTTAAGAATTACAAATTATAGAATTTAAGGGTTGTCAGCCATGATAGATTTGGAAAATGGATTAAAGAACATCAAACAGTGTTATATACTAGGCTTTTCAAAAACGCGAGACGATACAATGAGAGGAAATGTAATTAAAACCGGGTCATAGTTTCGTATGACTGCACTGCCCCTCCCGCAGGAGGTTCGAGTCCTCCCTCGGGCATGGATGTGTGTGTTGTTCTTAGCATAGGTTAATTTAAGTAGTGTGTAAGTCTAGGGATCGATGACCTCAACAGTTTGGTCCCTTAAGAACTCGCACACATTTGAACATAGTTTCGTTGCACACGAAAGCAGCAAGTTGAAAATCCGTGAGAGGGCTTTGTTGTAAACAAAAAAATAAACTGGAAACTTCGAAGTTGTGTAAAGGTATTCTCAGCCGGCGTGGTAGTTCAGCGTGTTTGGTCAGGGCACTGGCCACCTCCTGTAATTAGCAAAACAAAACTGAGTGTAATTCTCGTCAGTGGCATCCTCACAGAATGCTGACGTAAAATAACGAGAACAAATAGATGCAACGAAAAAGATAATAAAAGATTCTCACTCTATTCCGTGCGTAAGTATCTCAGTTCGATTCCTTGTACCTGTACAGATTTTTATGAGAAAGGTAGGACTGGCAGTAGGGTCCCCTCATCCTTTGTGAACCCGGAAGAGGAACTGCTGGAATAAGGAAACAGAAGCACCAAAAAATGGTTCAAATGGGTCTGAGCACTATGGGACTTAACAGCTGAGGTCATCAGTCCTATATAACCCAGAACTACATAAACCTAACTAACCTAAGGACATCACATACATCCATGTCCGAGGCAGGACACCAATACTGGCATACTGACTGGAGGGATTGGGAACATGTTACATGCCTGTGTTATTACGAATTACGACGCAAGGATCCTTCCGACATGCATGCATGTGCGAATATACACAATATTGCACGGTTGACGATATATTAAGGTTAATGACTATGAGTGAGTCGTGCTCGTGTAGCCAAATGGTAAGGCGACTGCGCGCGATAACCGGGAAATTCGAGTTAGAGCCCCGATCCGGCAGAAATTTTCACTGTCGTCATTCCATTATACAGCTGATGGTTGTCCATATTCGCAACTGCGAATACTTTGCATGTATTTTATAACGGCTGTTGTCGCCGCAGTGACTTTCTTCCGACATGCAAGAATGTCCGAAGGAACTTTGCATCGTAATTCGTAATTAGACAGCCACTGCAATATCGTATTTATCCGCTTCAGCGGGCAAGCGACTTTCAAGTAAAATATCTTCCCTCAACGTGAATATACATGACAGGTGTACGAGTGGAGGTTATAGATGTATTGTCGACGTCATATGGACGTTTGGGTGTGGCCGTTGAGTCGTGCTGGGATATCCAAATGGTAAGGCGACCGATCGCGATAAGTGGGAAACCCGGGTTCGAGTCCCAGTGTGGCACAAATTTTCATTGTAGTTATTCCATTATACAGCTGATGGTTATCCGTATTCGCAACTGCGAATGCATTTCTCTGACTGGGGACAAACTGATCACATGTCGCTTGATCATAGATCGCTCTTGGTACTGCCTTATAGGCAGCAGTCGGCCAATAGGAACAGACCTAAATAATCTGTGAGTTGTGTTTACATTTATTTTTCTATCCAGAAATTAAATGAAGACCACGTACCAATGTAGTCACATTCAAATTAGATAGTGGAGGACCTATATGGATAGAAGCATAAACTGACAGTCAGTTAGTTAGTTACATGTCCCATGGACCATTTGAATGACGATTTTGTCGTAATGATGTGGAACGGGTCAGCTTAAGGGATATGTACTGTTAATATGAACGAACACTTTATTTTTTCAGTCCCACTCATTCATTACACTAAAGCATTTTTCAGGCTAACAGTTTTTAAGCAAAAATTCCTCAACACAGTAGAAGGACTTTCTCAGGAGAAATTATTCTTTTTGAGCCATTCGCAGCTGTAATAGTGGGTAACGAAGGTCATTTCTCCCTCTAGTGATGTAGGTATGGATATCACTGTTTCTCTCAAACTGTGATGGATTATTTGACGATTTTCATTTGCGAATGCTAGTACAGTGATGCGCAGTTAAAATTCCTAGCGCCTTCAAGAGGTGCCTACATGACGTCCATGGGTGACCACCATATATTATTCTTACTGAAAGCTTTTGTGCAGTCAGTACTTATTTTTCAGAGGTGAGTTACCCTAAAAAATAATTTTTTAGGAAATTTGTGATAATGTCTTATGGGACCAAACTGCTTAGGTCATCGGTCCCTAAGCTTACACATTACTTAATCTAATTTAAACTAACTTACGCTAAGGACGACACACACACATACACACACACACACACACACACACACACACACACACACACATGCTCGAGGGAGAACTCGAACCTCCGACGGGGGGAGCCGCGCGAACCGTGACAAGACGCCTTAGACTGTCTGGAGGTTAATATGTTTCCAAGATAAGAAATTGTACGAACAGCAAGAGTAGCTGAACTTAATCGCTTCAGAAGCTCAGTAATATGCATCTCGCATTTCAAGTTTTCGTCAGTCACCTGCTCATGTGGTACCTCAGTTGTTGGTATAGCTTTATTTTGTGTACAGAAATGAATGTAGTGTGTTGTATTAAATTTAGAGAGATATGATTTTCTAAGACCCACTCAATACTTCTTTGGAAAATGCAATTTGCAAGCACCTGTGTTGCTTTCTCTCCAACGAGACTTATTATCAGCATTGTCGTCTGCAAAAAGTACCAATTCCACTTGTTGAACGATAAGTGAAATGTCCTCCACATATCTAAGGCGTAGAAGTGGACCCAAAATTGAACTCTTTGGGTCTCCTTTTCTGATATCTCCCCAGCCAGTGAAAATTCACACCCTTCTGACATTGTTTCCTTATTCACCAGGACGTTTTGAATTCTGTTTGTTAAGCAGGATGCCAATCAGCTGTGTGGAAAGCATTCAGTTCCAGAAAATTGAGTTTTCCCTTCAGGAATTAAAACTATAAAGTGCTAAGTGAACTGTTTTTACTCAGATGTGAGACTGCCCTTGACGATTTTATTTTCTCGAATATTCTGAAAAAAGATGTCAGCAAGGACACTGGATAAATGTTTAAGCCTTTCTTGTCACCTTCCTTATGAAGAGGTTTAAAAAATTCCACATTTTAACATTCCTGGAAAAAATTCCCTGTGTCAGTGAACCATTAAACATCTCACTAAGGCCATAAATTATTGAGTTGGAACAACTTTCACTAATCAGTTTAAAATTCCATCAGTTTCACATGAGCACTTCTCTGTTAGAAGTTTTATAATTCTATTAATTTCAGTGAAGTATGTTAGTGGTATTTATAATTGCTTGAACTTCTGTTGAATGACATTTTTAATACCTTCTGTTGCTTCTTCAACTGAGCAACTTAATCCTCATTGTTTTGCTATGTTCACAAAGTGATGGTAAAAAGTACTTGAAACTTGAGGATTATCAGTAATAACATTGTCATTTACTTAAATTTTTTTCGTGGTGGTTCACTGACTGGCTGTCCTCTCTTCCATTTTACAATATCCCATGTAGTTTTAATCTTATATGTACATTATGAATTGCTGTCAGGACGTACATACTTCTTGACAAATGGAGACATACATTACAATACGTCAAAAATTTTTATAGTACGCAAGTAATGTCAGATTTGGACATATTCTGGCCTTTAATAAATTTCCCTCTTTCTTTTGCATGGGTTTATAATTCCCGTAGTTACCTGCAGAATACTTTTTTATGGTGTTTTGGACAACTTTTGAAGAAAGAAACTTTCAAATATTGACACAGTTTCTCTATGGAAGCAACTAAATTTCACTTAAGCTTCTCTTACTATATATACTGATCAGCCAAAATATAATGGCCAAAGCCCATCGCGACGCTAGATGCAACATTGTAGCGTTGCGGGCACGCGACGCAGTAACGAATGTATGTACCCGGAGCAGACACGGGCGGCGGATCAACCTAGCGAAGATATGGCCTGCAAATGAAGAAATCCATTGAAATAAGCGATTTTGACAAAGGGCAGATTATTATTACGCAGAGCCTGTGAACGAGTATCTCGAAAACGGCTAAGCTGGTCGAATGTGCACGTGCTACTGTCGCGAGCAACTACGGAAAGATGGAGGACAGTGAACCTATTACTAGGCGCTAAATGGCTGGACGTGCACCACTCTTCAAATGATTCAAATGGCTCTGAGCACTATGGGACTCAACTGCTGAGGTCATGAGTCCCCTAGAACTTAGAACTACTTAAACCTAACTAACCTAAGGACAACACACACATCCATGCCCGAGGCAGGATTCGAACCTGCGACCGTAGCAGTCGCGCGGTTCCAGACTGTAGCGCCTGAAACGCTCGGCCACCAGCGGCCGGCGCACCACTCTTCACAGAACGTAAGAGTTCGGAGGATTGTATGCTCTGTAAAATTGGATAGATGGTGAAGTGTGACTTCTCTGCCGAAAGAGCACTACGCTGGTGCACGCACAAGTGTTTGGAAGAACACCGCTCATTGTCCATTGTTGAACGTGGAGCTCCGCAGCAGACAACCCCTACATGTTCACATCTTCTCCCAGCAACATCGTCAATTACGCTGGCAGTGGGCATGTGACCATTCTGATTAGACCGCCGATCAATGGAAACGTGTCGGCTTTTCAGGTGAATCACATTTTTGTACACTAGGTCGATGGTCGTCTCCACAAAAGCCTTCATTGAGGTGAACTGCCGGTCGAATTGCGCAGCGCACTGCGGACGTAGGCAGTTGGGAGCAGCATTATGGTATTGGAGATACTCTCCTGCGCTTTCATGGGACCTGTGGTAGTAATCGAAGACACGCTGACAGCTGTGAACCACGTACATCCCTTCATGCTTGATGTCTTCTTCGACGGCGATGTCATCTTACTCTCTGGGAATCAGAACCGTGCTACAGTGCTTTGGCGAGCCTTACAGTCAGCTCACGTGGATGTTTCGGCGACCAAATTCGCCTGATGTAAATCCTATGGAACCCGTCTCGATCGCTACCGGGCGCCATCGCCGCGTATGCATATCAACGGCTCCTTATTTACGCGAATTACATGACCTGTGCGCAGACTTCTAATCCCACATACCTCCAAAACTCTACCAACAAACTGTCGAATAAACAGAATCGGGTATATATTTCGTTCCAAAGACGGAAAAACAAGCTATTAAGCACGTGGTCATAATGTTTTGGCTCAGCAATGTATACCCCATCCCACACCACCTCTTTTAATTTACTTTTAAAACATTGTACCCTGTTCATGTTCTCATTTCATGCCTTACTGTTTTGTATGAACCTGCCTCAGGGTACGTCCCAATGAAATGTGATGGTGGGGGTATTTTGAGGCAAAAATATTACAGATACAACAAACAGTTCTTCTGTGAGAAACTTCAGGCGTGGCAGCAGAAATAATACATATTAGAACCGTGAAAAAGTCCCAAAAAGTGCGAATTCTGTTGCTAAAGTTACTGTTATTACATCTGTCACTTTACTATCAGGTATGTTCACTTGCTGCCGTTTACAGAAGGACAACTTGGTCAAGTAATACAAAAATTAACACGAAACTTTTGCCAACAATTAATAAGAGTAGTAATAATAAATAAAGTGTGTGTGATACAAACAGCGATGAAGGCAACAGGGAAGAAGAAGAAATGAATTTAGGAGGGGAAATTTTGTCAAATGAAGAGACAGGAAATTCAATTAATGCGAATCAAGAAGCTTACATTACAAATATTCGTCATAAAACAGAAGGAAAAAGTACAGTGCAAAGAAAAATGTAACAGTACTAAAAAAACTAGTGAGAGAAGCCGATTAAGAATACTGGAATGAAACGACATCCAACATTGAAACTGAACTGCATGGTAGACAAGAAATGGCTCACAAACTCCTGCATCAGCTTAGCAAACAGGAACGTAACAGACAAAGGAACTTGGATAAAACACTATTAAGGATAATGGGTAGGAAACAATCATAAAATTGAACTAATGAAAGTAGACCAGAGCAAAGGACAAGATGATGAAATACACCAAGCAGACAATATTACATTGGAATAGATACAAGAAGCATTAAAAGAGATGAAGAAGAGGAAAGCAGCAGGACCAATAATATTAATGCAGAACTTACTAAATTGAGTGATTAAGGTTATATCTGCGAAAGGTCTCTGTTGGATTCCTTTCATGTTAATTTCTTAAATCTGTTGTCATTTACGGCATAAATTCCTCTTCTAAATTTACTGTGGTGTCTCTGACTATCTGGGAGGAGACTGAGCAGTGAAACGTGTTACTTTGACACATAAACAAGAACGATCTGTCACACTACTACACTTTAAAACACAGTTTATATGTAATTCATGTCACACAGTCTCATACGGAACCTACATCTGCTTTCTTTTATATACTGTATATGGTAAGATACTGTCATCCCCCTTCTCTTCTGTGTGAGAGGATGAATGAGCAAATGTATTTCTAGTTGCATGCTTGATGGTAGCAAACAAGCCTGTCTGCTAGAGAACAGTAGGACCAACGTCGGAACAGATAGCTACGCTTTCTAAAAGCAGAGAGGTTTCTATTCTTAGTATGGTCCTGTACGTCCCTTGTCATGTTGGTATAGGAAGCTGCCTCTCTGGTCACTTCCGTTTGTATCTGTTAAGCACGCTCAGTAGGGGCCCAGGTCAGTCTGTCCGCGGCGAGCGTCTGAAGTGGTAAGATCTCTGGCTAAGCACGTGTCTGCTAAGTCTGTAGGACAATGGATTTCTTAAGTTCAGCCTAACTGAAAATTTAATCACCTTTATTTCAGGTTTAGCTCTAAAATATCTAATGTTATCTTAAATTGCAACGCAATGTAATTCGAGTGTGAAGTTCATAATATCTTCCGGTAGTTGCTTTGTCACTACTTTGTGAGTAAAGTGGAACCACATGTTGATCAGTAACTCCAACGAAGATCATCAATCTTAAATGCGAATGTGTGTGAGATTATAACATCTCGTCTTGACAATATTTTTCAATATAGCAACTTTTCTTTATGTTCAACCCACGTGGGGTGTACTTTGTGAGACCAGTACCACGTGTTTATACAATTGTTTGACCCATCAGGTTAAAAGTAAGACGATAGTAACCAGTTCGAGGTTTTTCTTTTGTAAATTGCGTTTCGATGTAATTTCTTTTAATTATCAAAATTAATGTGGAGTTACACTCTTTGTGTAAACCAACTTGACCACGTGAAGCATGTGGTGTAAGCATCAAAGTAGCCCTCAGCTATTCTTTTCGGGAAGATTTCACACAGAGTTAGTATGAATTTAGTATACCAGTGTGTGGTAATTTCACGACGGACAGGATTGCGCTACGAACGTAACTTCTTTGGGTGAAAATTGAATCGGTTGGTTGTGGTTAATTTCCTCTTGGATATGTTTCAACGTTCTTCGTGTGTTATTTTATGAATGCAGTGTTGTATGTAGTCTCCCAATCTTGGCTCCCTATTTGATGTGTTCTGTAAGATTACAAACTCACATTTTCACAATCCTAAATAAGGCATAAGGCACCAGTTTAGTTATGAATCAAGTTCGATGTGCTAAAATTTTAACGGAGCAATGATCAAATTTAAAATAAATGTCCAAATATAAACTGATTTATTTCTTTTTATTTAAATTGTCATATATATATATATATATATATATATATATATATATATATAAATCACCGGTTATTGTAAGATGAGTACCAAAAGATTATAATCAATGTAGTCTGGTTGGGAATTTGGTAAGTTAGACTGGATACCTGTTGAAACAGTTGCGCATTAATGCAAGGTTAACTTCCTCAGATAGCTCACAGCTTTTAACCCACTTCTATGGTCTTCAATATCATCACCACTTCCAGAACAAATTAATGCAACAACATTACACATGACAACATTACATCTGATACCATTGCATTTAGGAAATGAATGTTGGAAATGGAAGATGATAACGAACTCCTGAAGGGCACCGGAAATAACATCACTCTTTAGAAAAGTAACTGCAAGTGCTTGTGGAAATTACAGAAAAATAAGTCTGTTGAACGCTTGCTATAAATTATACGCTCGAATGATTGATAACAGAATGAATAGAAACGCTGTTGCCCTCTAACTGAAGGAACAAAATGGTTTCAGAAAACGATGATCGTGCAGTGAAAATATTAAACTGTGTGACAGATAAACGGAAGGAGACGATAACATTATTTGCGTATTCATATTGCACTTTTAGACTATGAAAAAGCCTTGGATAAAGTGAATAGGTATACGCTGTGAAACATAATGGCAATATGACTTTATACTAAACATTTAATGCAAGTGGTAACAAGTTTACATTTAAATGACTAAACTTTAGTAATAATATGATCAATTACCAGAAGAGTACGACAATGGTACAGACTCTCACCCACTTTACGAACATTTGAAACAAAAAATTCTAGTAAATATGGGCTCTAAAATGCATACCTTAGGAGCGCCATACATAGAAAATTAGCAAATAAAACCAAGAAAGACACATAGACAAAATTCTACATTAATGTTGCATGGGTTATTTCTACATCATTTTACACAATATTATCTATTATATGAATTTATAACCATTTCGTGTCTAACACGAGCTGTAATGGAACATTGTATATAAAAAACCTTACACTGCCCTTTCTGTCAATGTTTCCTTCCTACATAACAGGCAAGATTGACTAATGCCCCATGTCTCGCTATTCTGCCATTCATTTTACTATGAATAATGTCTAACGACTGTTGTATTCACTACTATATTTTCTATTTATTTTGATGTGTCAAATCGATAGAGGACGCCGTCCTTACGGCAACCCTTAACGTTCACATAGATTGTCTTTGCTGTCGTTAGCCGGCCGCGTTGGCCGAGCGGTTCTAGGCACTTCAGTCCGGAACCGCGTGACTGCTACGGTCGCAGGTTCGAATCCTGCCTCGGGCATGGATGTGTGTGATGTCCTTAGGCTAGTTAGGTTTAAGTACTTCTAATTTCTAGGAGCCTGATGACCTCAGACGTTAAGTCCTATAGTGCTCAGAGCCATTTGCTGTCGTTACAGCACTCTGTTGGAGCTTTTCAGAATGTCGCATCGATATTGGACGCCTTTTCTACGGCAACCCACAACGTCCATATAGATTACCTTTGATAGTAAAAAAAAAAAAATGGCTCTGAGCACTATGGGACTTAACATCTGAGGTCATCAGTCCCCTAGAACTTATAACTATGTAAACCTAACTAACCTAAGGACATCACACACATTCATGCCCGAGGCAGGATTCAAACCTGCTACCATAGCGGTCGCATGGTTCCAGACTGAAGCGCCTAGAACCGCTCGGCCACAGTGGCCGGCTCTGTGATAGTAGCTTCACTCTATCGCTACAGCAACCATTGACAGCTATCCCATATGCCCTTGCCAACAATACGTATGTTACGGAACGGATAACAGAGGGCAGCCTAGACTACTTTATTTTAAGCTAATTATTTAGTACAGTTTATATTTTTCGACGAACAGCTATTTCATAGCAATTTTACGGTGTATTTTACCTATAACTCTTCTTCAAATCTTAGTAATTTACACTATTGTAGTACATTGTATGCTAATAGTACACACTGTACTTCTTCTTGGTTAACACTGATGTCATACACAGGACGGTGAGTGGGACTAATGCTATTTAAGACCACTCCCTGCCTATCCATTTAGCAGTCAGTTCAGCGTCATGGATCGGTGCAGCCTGCTGTATTGAAGTCCACCTGCCGTTCTGGGTATATGTAGTTTGTAATCTTATTTCAGTATATACACGTTACTGTAAGGATCCCTCTATCTGTACGTGTGTTATTTCTGAGTCTGAAGATGATCTTTAAGGACTGAAACCATTCACTCCGATTAAGAGAAATTTGCGATCAGTACTTCTAATTCAAAAATGTGTGTGAAATCTTATGGGACTTAACTGCTAAGGTCATCAGTCCCTAAGCTTACACACTACTTAATCCAAATTATCCTAAGGACAAACACACACACCCATGCCCGAGGGAGATCAGTACTTCTTTTTTAGTTATCATATTAATATAAGATCGCTGATAATGTCTTCAAAACTTTTATCAAATGATGTACTTGGGAGGTCAAATAAAGAATTATGAAATGAGGAAAGAAAGAAATTTATTTTGTGTAAGTGAAACAATGGAATGTGAAGTAACAAAATGGAATGGGGCAGGTAGAGTAGTCGGACATGTAATAGACTACAGACGTAAAGGAAAGAGAGATAATGATGACCAAGGATGATGATGATGATAATTATGATGATGATTATGATGATGATGATGATGTTGATGATGTTTGGATTGTGGGGCGCGCAACTGCGCGGTCATCAGCGCCCGAAAGACCAAGGAAAAAGCGTCTTTTGTGATGAGGAAACAGGATGTAAGCCTACTCCTGGAAGTGAAGAACGAAAAGAAGATTAAATAAATAAAATGAAATGTTTCTCTGTCACTCTGAACAAACGTTTCGCCCAGTCAGCGTATGTGTACCATTTGCGTCCTTCTTTGTCAGTTCTCGTATCCAGTGATGAATTATCAACGTTGTCAATGTGTCCGGTACATAATGTAAACATTAGGTACTCACGTCGGTACTGTCTCAGACCTGTGACATGATATCAGACGTAGCACATTTACGCGTTTTGAATTTTGAGCTCTGAAAGTACACCACCAACTGCTTCGAGTCCCAGAGACTAAAATATTATTGGCTACTTTCTTCTCCCACTGAATATTACTTTAAATTTCATTTCGTGGATAAGCTTCTATTGTACGCCCAACAGTTAAATCACGCAATACTTCTAACAGGAATGGTGGTTGTACCTTGAAAAAAAATTAAATAAAGAGAATTGTTCGGACGTGAAAAACTAGAGTACTATTACAATAAAGGAAGGCATAATTACATGAAAATGAGATATACACGCACACAGTTGTACGTTTGTTGACGTAAAACTTGTTCTCATTCCAGGAGTACATTACGTGGAACCTTAACTGATACAAAAAGTTTTGTAGTAGTGGTAGGAGCAATACAGAATAACATTGCGAGGTACAACCTGAGAAACTGCAGCAGAAATACAGAATGAAGGTGTTCTGCGGAAAACTTAAGTTCTCACCTGTCGCTGGCTTGACGATATTTCCAGAGCCACCTGAAAATAAAATATCTGCAAATAGTATAAAAGGACAGCGAAAACTCTGAAGCGGTACTGACCTACAAAAAGGCAAAGTAGTCCATTACAACGATTTGACTGCATCCACAACAAAATAAATAAGCAAATGAAACAAGAACAGAAATAGTGGTCAATAACACAGCAATAGAACACAGTCAGCAATACTAATTATCTTGGATGTGATATCACATAAGAGTATAATGGAGGAAGTGCCAAAATTTGGAAACATTTGTGAAACAATGATCAGTGGATTTAGAAACGTAGGACACAAAAAAATGGCACGTATGAAGTTTTATAAAGTAACTAGCTGTATCCAACCACGTGTTGCTGTGGCTCACTGTGCTTAAATGGAAAAGAAAGAAAAGAAAAATTACGCGTTTCGAACATGTATGGAAACTGGAAGTACGTCCTCATCTCCTTCTCTCCCCTGTCCTCTCTATGTCGTCCTCGCCCTATCTTTGTCCATCTCTTCCTCCTTCCCCCTCACTCTGTCCATCACCGCCTGCACCCACGCCTCTGTGCATTTCCAAACCCCCCCCCTCCCCTCCCCCCTTGTTTGTAGTTATCGAAAATTCCAATTCTGTTGTAGCATTCTACTCATAAGGCGATAAGACAGAAATACAACTTTCCCATTCCCTGTCAATCCGTCTGCGAGGAAGAAAGGAAAACAGCACTGTGTTGTGTGTGCAATTTATTGTTCACAAAATATGTATAACGAAATGCAATAAACGTATGTGGAAGAAACAGATTGCCTAATAGTTCAAATGCCCCACTATCGCAGTTGAAACTGGCTGCGACAAAGGAAACAAAATTGTACATTTTCACAGCAGAGTTCAAATGGCTCTGAGCACTGTGGGACTTAACATCTGAGGTCGTCAGTCCCCTAGAACTTAGAACTACTTAAACCTAACTAATCTAAGGACATCACACACATCCATACCCGAGGCAGGATTCGAACATGCGACCGTAGCGGTCTTGCGGTTTCAGACTGAAGCGCCTATAACCGCTCGGCCACAACGGCCGGCTACAACAGAGTATTTTCTTTGTTGCAATAGGTTTTAACCGAAAACTAGTAAACAGTTCTTTTAAAAAATGCATAGTCTATGTCCGTCTGAATATTTAACAGAGGATCTTTTAAAATTGGAAGTAAATCAGGCACGAACTTATCAGGACTTTTGTTAACAACTTTACACACACACACACACACACACACACACACACACACACACACACAATTATATATATAACAACTTTTCACTTATACACACACACGTCCAAACGATTATTAGAGCAACGAGTAAAACTTTGAAAACTTTGAAGTAAATCGGTCAAGTACGTTTTGAGATATTTGATAACAATTTTCTCCCTTCATATATTAGATACATATTTAGATACTATATTTTAGAAAATACATATAAGCTACTGTCTGTCTGACTGTGCATTAGATATCACGTAAAATTATAAGTAAAGCTGTCAAGAACGTTTCGAGAGTTTTGGTAACAAGTTTTCCCCTTTGCATATGACATATTTATTTATACTTTATAAATATTTTAAAAAATAGACATTTAAAAACAGGCGCGTTTCCACATGCAACATTGTGTCTAAATTTCAAGTCAATCGACCGACTACCTTTCGAGTTTTGCGAGCGGAAACGTACGCAGGTTGCATTTTTATATGCCGTGTGAGGATGGCTGTTCCCACACTAGTCTACAGAAATGTGTCGTGAGGCATTTAGAAACGACAAGAAAGTAAGATCCAGTCAGCTGCAACGAAATTTTCTTAGAGCTACGAAAGGCTGTTCAGAGTGGGTACATTAAAGAAACAGCAATATTAGGAAGGAATTAAACGTATTTAACGTAAGAAACAAAACTGAAGACAATGACAGAAGTTGGAGAGAACATATCGGCTTAGTTAATAACGACCATATGACTTACAAAGTAATAACTTAAGATTCCAGTAGACCGAAGAAGTCCGAGAAGACCCATGGACAGATGGGCGCCGTAACAGGCGAAGGCATAATACATGAAGTGCAAAAGAAGAAGAGGAAGACAGCAAGTGGGCAATATTAGCATGAGCTATTAAACTCTGTCTGTATGCTTTTGCGAACTGCACACGCTCACCACACCGAGAGTCGTGCAGACTTCGACCGCTATAAAATACCCGCTGTGCGCGTGTGACTTACCAGAACCCGGCCGTCCCCAGCGCTACACACGCGGTCGCTGCCGCGAACACCAGCATTTCTCATGGTGGACATCCCTGCGGGCCGTGGTGGGCCCTCACTTGTTGCCCAGTCATGGGGTCAGCTCTTTCACAAAGCTGTCCGAGGCGATCGAATACTAGGATTTAGAACCGCGCAACAATATTGCGACGCATTTCCTTGGAAACTCTCTGACAAAGCTATTGTTTTTAGATGCCACCGCGATCTATCATGTCATCTTTACCTTCTCCACATATGCTCCAGATGCTTCGTGTGATATTACCGCGTGAGATAACAGCTTCACAAATTAAAATTACGGTAATTTCCAAGAAAGATTGCCTATCGAAATCGCGGGGTCCAAAAGATACACATCGAACGTGCGATTCTAAATCCATCATGCGACTCTGGTGGCGAGCGTTATGATCAATTATTTGTGATCGTCATCTTTAACCGTTCTCCGTCGTTTCCTGAGTTGCTCTAAATTACATACCTCCGCGAATTATTTGTGAGTTGGTAGGGAAACGCAGACGATTTATGTCGATAGTGGGTGGGATATCTCGTGTTCATGACGTTTCTTCGGCGGATTCTCTCACATGAAAAAATCTAATTCCATGCTTATCCAGCGTAGAAAATTGTTTGATTTTTTGTCGCAAATATGGAGTGCTACCGGATGAGGAAAGGAGGGGCTGTGTAGACTGTGGTGGTGCGAAGTGTGTAAAACTTCGTAAGAAGAGTTTTGATGCTGAAATACCGGTACAGTTTCATTGCGGTCAGTGCGGAAAACGAACGAGTATGAGTAAGAATAAATGGTTCGACTCTTCCAAATTATCTATCCAGACGAGCGTAATTCTTCTACCTTGCTGGATTCGAGACTACACCTTGCAAGCAACAGCATCGGAAACTGATTATCTGCTAATACCGTGTGCGACTATTTTGGGTTTTGCCAAGAAGTGTGTTATGTGGTAGTGACGAACGATAGTGTACCGATTGGTGGACCGAGTACAGTTGTTGAAGTGGACGACTCTCAAAGAAGGACGAACCTTAGAGGACGACCTTCGAAGAGTGAAATCAATTATATTTGGGTATTCGGTGGAATAGAACAAGAGTCTCGGAAATGTTTCGTTGTCAGAGTATTGTCCAGAGATAAGGTCACTTCAGTGCATCTACCCATATTCTTGCGTGATATTGGCAGTTTACCCAGGCTATGGCAAAAAGGGAATTGTTCACCTAACATCACGTGGACCCTCACATGACGACAAAATCGTCGACGAGTAAGGTAAGTCGTCTCCTTTGTAATTAGAAGTATTTTTGTAATGCTATTCTTTTCAAATTGCTGTAGTGACCACCGTAAACATACAATGCCCGCCACCAGAGTCGTATGATCGATTTAGGATGGCACGTTCGATATGTATCGTTTGTACCCCGCGACTACGATAGGCAATCATTCTTGGTAATTACTAAAATTACTCATATACAAGCGACACCGTTTCGGTTTGATGTGAAACTACACGACCCAATCGCATTGACTTGATGACCACACCTATGTTCATCGTCAACATACAATAACCACTCACAGACGGCAGCACTAGTAGTCGAGGATATATAAAAGATGTCGGGGGTTGAGAAGGGTGGGCGGTGGGGGGGGGGGGGGGAGTGCGCGGAAAACAGTGCGAACATTGTCATAATTCGGAAACGAAGCTATTATTGACGTACAAAAGGGCATCATCGTAGACTATGGCAAAGTTTGCAAAACATTCGAGTGCCTCCGTGGTAAAATGCCGTTGTCCAAAACCAGTGTCCGAGGCAACCGTGGTCCACCGTGGGCCATTGATGACACGGGTGAACGACGGCAGTGAAGACGTGTACGGGCCAATAGAGGTGCAACTGCTGAGCAACTAACAACCCAGATAAACCAAGGTGCTACCAAAAGTTTCTCTCCAGCGACCGTTCAGCGAACGTTGCTGCGTATGGGCCTCTACAGCAGGCACGTGGTTCGTACACCGAAGATGACTGCTCTTAACCGTCGACGTACAATGAGTGGCGGCAGGTAGCCTTTCCAGATGGATCACTTTTTATGTTCCATCGGACAGATGGCCTTTGGCTTGAAAGCATGCATGTATGAAGGAATTTTACTTCGTACTTCCGAAAAAAAAAAAAAAAAAAAAAAAAAAAAAAAAAAAAAACAGGCATTGCACTATCGTATTTATCCACCGAAACCTGCAAGCGACTTTGAATTAAAATGTCTCCCCTGTGCTGGAGCATAAATAATGGCCGTAGGAGTGCAGGTTGTAGACACGTGGTTGATGAGATTGGAAGTTTAGGTCGTGCTCGGACAGCCTAATTGTAAGGCAACAGCTCGCGATGAGCTGGAAATCCGGGTTCGAGTCCCGTCGTCATTCCACTATATAGCTGATGGTTGTCCACATTCATGTATTTCATGTATATATGAAGAGTCCAGACCGGATACGGAAGTGTTATGGCCTGAGGAATAATTCCGTGACCTTCCCTGGGTGATCTAGTCATTCACGAAAGCGCAATGGTTTTACGCAAGTACGCATCTACCCTTGGGGACCATGTTCACCCCTACATGCCGTTTGTTTTTCCTCGGCATGATGGCAGCTACCAGCAGGACATCGCAACGTGTCGCAGTATACGTGCGTGGTTCAGAGAGCACCAGGTTGAGTTTACCGTACTCCCCTGGCCAGCAAATTCCATGGATTTAAACCCAGTCATGAATCTGTGGGACCACCATGATCGCATTGTTCGCGCCGTGGATCCTCATCCGAGAAATATGGAGACACTTGGCCAGGCAATGGATTGGGCATGGCTCCACATCTCTGTCTGTACCTTCCAGAATCTCACTGACACTCTTACTGCACATCCGCTCTCCAAAACGTGGTTCTTCAGGCTTTAATGTGACTGGACCGTGTATTTGTTCCGTAGTTTTTTGTAGTTCTCCGCCTTTTGTAAACGACAGCAAATGATTTTCACCGACTGGAAGAATATCTCTCTGTTCTGTCTCACGACGTACATCAGAAAGGACAATAACTCTATTCTTGACAGAGACTTAATTGCGTTGTCTGTAAAGACAAATAGCAGCCAAAAAGATGAAATAGGAAACATGATTATCTCAAATGTTTAGTACAGCTGTTAAATTGTCACAGAATCCTTAAGAAACTCTAGCGAACTAAATAGAATGGCTGTACAGGGTGTATCATAATGAACAGCGAAAACTGACACGGGTGAAAGTGGGCAATTTTTCAATAAACATGCTTCCGCAAACGAACGAAGACGACTATAGTATATTGTTACGAGCGGCTGTTGACTTCAGAATGAAGTATATTTTTTTTTTTTTACAAATAATCGAAAATTTTTCAGAGTCTGCTGCCATTCATATTTTTTTACTTATAAAGACTGTTTTAAAAAGCGCCATCTTTCGAGGTACAAAACTCATCTTGAGACAGCAATGACATTACAAAAAGCATTTAACGAAAGTTCACATAAATATTCAAGTTATTCGTTACAGTTTATTGGAAGTGCTGTGGAAGGAGGATAACCGACTAGGAGGGCATGATTACTGCGTTCGCTGATCCATTCTGCACATATTTTTCTTTTAAAAACATTATCACTTATTTTGATCATACGAATTTGCGGTCTTTAAGAAATGTGTTGAGCTACATTCATCGCTATGGCTGTTTATGTCTTTTAACTACTGCTTATAACGTTCCAAGAAGATTTAAAACACATACTCGCAATCAAATCTACTAAGCAATAGAAACAAGATGAGGGTCAGATGTGTCGATCATGACGTTACCTGTCGATTGCAACATCGTTTGCTCACACTGCTGACTAATCTCTAATATTGCTTGAGGAAATATTTTACAGTAAGTGAGACTGTGACTACTTGATGTTAATAAAGACACTATAAAAGGTATTTTAAACGTATTACAAAGACCATACAAATGTATTTTAAATGTAAACTTTTCGATTGATTCCTCACAAAACTGGGCTCAAATTTCATTCATGGCTTGCCTAAACTAGAAATACAGATCTGTTATACACTACTGGCCATTAAAATTGCTACACCAAGAAGAAATTCAGATGATAAACGGGTATTCATTGGTATATTATACGAGGGCTATCCACAAAGTACATTACGTTTTCGTCTGTGTCCGTTAGGGGCGGGGCTAGCGCGGCCATCTTGGTGTCATGGCATTCCGCCGCTCAGTCGGCATCCTGCCGTGCTAGTGAGAGGTTCGTGCTGTACTCCGTTGAGTTACTGTGACAGTTTGAAATGTCAGCGTTAATTGAAAATGCCGCGAAGTGTGAAGTGCGTGCTGTAATAAGGTTTCTGACTGCAAAAAACTGCACACCGATAGAAATCTATCGGCAGCTTTGTGAAGTGTATGGGGACAACATAATCACTGAAGGTGGAGTGCGTCAATGGGTCATAAAATTTAAAAATGGCCGAACTAACGTTCACGACGAAGAGCGAAGTGGAAGACCCAGCATAGGGACTGCCGAACTTGTCGAAAAAGTCGATGCCGCGGTCCGTGAAAACCGTAATTTCACAATAACGGAACTCTCTATGAGTTTTCCACTAATTTCACGAAGTTTGTTGCACGAAATCATTACAGAAAAGCTTGGTTACCACAAGTTTTGTGCAAGATGGATACCAAAAATCTTGTCAGAGACTCACAAAAATCAGCCAATGGATGCAGCGTTAACGTTTTTGGACGCTTACGAGAAAGATGGCGACTAATTACTCGATCGCATCGTTACTGATGACGAAACATGGGTTAAGCATGTGAACCGCGAGACAAAATTGCAGTCAGTGCAGTGGGGGCACACACATTCCCCCCAAAAACACAAGAAATGCATGCAGACAATATCGGCAAGGAAGGTGATGGCGACTGTCTTTTGGAACAGAAAAGGTGTGATTTATGTGGATTTCCTGGAAAGAGGCACTACAATAAACTCTCAAAGGTATTGCCAAACTCTGCACAACCTCAGAAGAACAATACAAAACAAGCGCAGGGGAAAGTTGGGCTCAAAGATGTTGCTGATTCACGACATCGCCCGGGCCCACACGGCAAATGCCACTCGTGAAGTTCTCGAATCTTTTAAGTGGGAGTTGTTTCCTCATCCGCCGTACAGTCCCGACCTGGCACCGAGCGACTTCCACTTTTTCCCAGCAATGAAGAAGTGGTTGGCTATGCAGCGTTTTGATGACGACACGCAGCTTCAAGAAGAGGTAACCACGTGGTTGAAGGCGCAGGCGGCCGAATTTTACGACGAAGGAATTTCCAAGCTCCTCCATCGCTACGATAAGTGCCTTACTTTAAATGGCAACTATGTAGAAAAGTAGTATTTAAGTGTGGCTTTCATCTGTATATGATAAAAAAAAATTTCCAATACTTTTTTATTTTTAATTCCAAAACGTAATATACTTTGTGGATAGCCCTCGAACCATATTATATTATACTAGAACTGACATGTGATTACATTTTCACGCAATTTGGGAGCATAGATCCTGAGAAATCAGTACCCAGACAACCACCTCTGGCCGCAATAACGGCCTAGATACGCCTGGGCATTGAGTCAAACAGAGCTTGGATGGAGTGTACAGGTACAGCTGCCCATGCAGCTTCAACACGATACCACAGTTCATCAAGAGAAGTGACTGGCGTATTGTAACGATCCAGTTGCTCGGCCACCATTGACCAGACGTTTTCAATTGGTGAGAGTTATGGAGAATGGGCTGGCCAGGGCAGCAGTAAAACATTTTCTGTATCCAGAAAGATCCGTACAGGGCCTGCAACATGCGGTCGTGCATTATCCTGCTGAAATGTAGGGTTTCAAAAAATGTTCAAATGTGTATGAAATCTTATGGGACTTAACTGCTAAGGTCTTCAGTCCCTAAGCTTACACACTACTTAACCTAAATTGTCCTAAGGACAAACACACACACCCATGCCCGAGGAAGGACTCGAACCTCCGCCAGGATCAGCCGCACAGTCCATAACTGCAGCGCTGTAGACCGTTCGGCTAATCCCGCGCGGTCTGCAGGGTTTCACAGGGATCGAATGAAGGGTAGAGCCACGGGTCGTGAAAACATCTGAAATGTAACGTCCACTGTTCAAAGTGACATCAGTGCGAACAAGAGGAGACCGACACGTGTAACCAATGGCACCCCATACCATCACGCCGGGTGATACACCAGTATGTCGATGACGAATACACGTTTCCAATGTGCGTTCACCGCGATGTCGCCAAACACAGATGCGACCATCATGATGCTGTAAACAGTACCTGGATCCATCCGAAAATATGACGTTTTGCCATTCGTGCACCCAGGTTCGTCGTCGAGTACACCATCGCTGGCGCTCCTGTCTGTGATGCAGCGTCAAGGGAAGCCGCAGCCATGGTTTCCGAGCTGATAGTCCATGCTGCTGCAAACGCAGTCGAACTGTTCGTGCAGATGGTTGTTGTCTTGCAAACGTCCCCATCTGTTGAGTCAGGGATCGAGACGTGGCTGCACGATCCGTTACAGCCATGCGGGTAAGATGCCTGTCATCTCGACTGCTAGTGATACAAGGGCGTCGGGATCCAGCACGGCGTTCCGTATTACCCGCCTGAACCCACCGATTCCATATTCTGCTAACAGTCATTGGATCTCGACCAACGCGAGCAACAGTGTCGCGATACGATAAACCGCAATCTCGGTAGGCTACAATCCGACCTTTATCAAAATCGGAAACGTGATGGTACGCATTTCTCCTCCTTACACGAGGCATCATAACAACGTTTCGCCAGGGAACGCCGGTCAACTGCTGTTTGTTTATCATAAATCGGTTCTAAACTTTCCTCATGTCAGCGCGTTGTAGGTGTCGCCACCGGCGCCAACCTTGTGTGAATGCTCTGTAAAGCTAATCATTTGCATATCACAGCATCTTCTTCCTGTCGGTTAAATTTCGCGTCTGTAGCACGTCATCTTCGTGGTGTAGCAATTTTAATGGCCAGTAGTGTAGTATGTTACAAAGTAATATAATTCGTACCTGTTAAAGAAGGTGGATGAAATGTGCAGTGAACTACGAATTCTTTCAAGCATCCCCGAAACGTGTCGCAAAGTTTGACACTAGCGTACAATTCGCTACTTCAGCTCTTTAGCGATATCTGAAGCGCCAGTATGGTCCAACCAATATAGATCTAGCAGGATGTTTAGCCTACTTTGGCCACGATGGTCACCTAACCTGAATCCTCTGGATTTTTCTGCCTTGGGTAAACTTAACAGAGTAGTGTACAATCTTGTCGCTCTTATGGTTGAGGAAATGGAGCACGTAATTGCACAGTCTTGTCAAGTTTTCTGCGGTGATCCGAGCGCGTTTGAAAGAATTCGAAACTAACTGAAGAGACGAGTATAGAGATTGAATGCAAGTAATAATCAACTGTAACATGTAACATGATGAAGTACGAGAGCTATACTGCTGTCCAAAATTAAAGCAACAAACCACTATTACCCCAACCTGTGTCTAATTCATTTTATAATCACTAAAACTGTCAAGATATATCCGTGCGATCGTGTGCTGCACGGAAGGTGCCATTCTGGTCAACGGAAACCACGCCAACGTTGATTCCAGGGTATCTTCAAACGGATTAGTGTTTGCCGGGTAATACTTCATCCACAGCTTCTGTGTACACAGTCACAGGCGGTGCAGTATGGTACAGAGAAGAAGCCTACCAGGCTCTCTGCGGTGGAGGGGAAGAATGGAAACATAACTGTTGCAAACTGATGTGGTTAGATGGTTTAATGTGAATCATTCTGTTGCTTTTCGGATGTGGCAACAATTTATAGAAATCGAAACTGTATCCCGAACACCAAGCAGGGGCCGACCAAGTGTAACATCAGAAGGAGATAACTGTTATTTGGCTGTAAGGTCAGGATTGTACCGCCTTAGTACTGGCATCTGACCTCGCAGCACCCACTGGACGTGTTGTAGCGAGGCAAACGGGGTACAGAATGCTTTTATACTGCCTGAGACCGGCTGTATGCGTACTCTTGACGTATCTTCATAGAAGAGAAGGTCTGGAGTGGACTCGTCAACATGCCACAAGGATGGTCGAAGAATGGGGCAATGACCTTTTCACTGATGAGACCCGATTTCGTCTGGAGAGTAATTCTCGACGGATTCGCATCTGGAGACAACGTGGAACACGATTTCGGGACCCAACCATTGTTGAAAGAGACTGATATCGAGGAGGATCGCTAATAATGTGGGCAGGGATTATGTTGACCGCTGGAACACCTGTTCATGAAATTTGGCGGTTAAATCGGCAAGGTTTAACTGCTGTCAGGTATCGTGACGAGATATTTGGACCTCATGTGCGGTTGTTGCGGGGTGCTGTGGGCCCAGACTTCGTACTGGTGGACGATGATGCTCGATCTCATGGAGCACGCGTGGTTGATGTTGTCTTTTAAACGAAGATATTGCAGGCATGGCGTGGCCTGCCCGCTCTGTCGATTTTCATCCAATAGAGCATGTCTGGGATACACTAGGGACACGGGTTTCATCACGTCAGCATCCAGCAACCACTCTCCAAGACTTGTGAGGAGCGCTGCAGGAAGAATGGACGTTATTGCCTCAACATGTGATTGATGGCATCATTCACAGCAGGAACCATCGTTTGTCAGGCCTGTATTGCTGCCAGAGGTGGTCACAACCCTTGCTGAGCGCATTAACCCGTTCTCAGAATGTGTGTGCAAGTCAGTTAAGTTGGAAAAAACAGTATTTTTGTCTGTCGGTATGCATGTTGCAGTTGTTTACAGTCTGTATTCTTGATATCACTTGATTATTCTGTTCTGTGGTACCCTTGCAAAATTTCGGTTTGTTGCTTTAATTTTGGACACCTCATTATTTTTCTTTTTTCAGCTTTCGATCGGTCGCGAAATGGAGACCACAATGAAAATCAAACACGTTTTATTTTCTAAATGGGTCAAATGGCTCTGAGCACTATGGGACTTAACATCTATGGTCATCAGTCCCCTAGAACTTAGAACTACTTAAACCTAACTAACCTAAGGACAGCACACAACACCCAGCCATCACAAGGCAGAGAAAATCCTGACCCCGCCGGGAATCGAACCCGGGAACCCGGGCGTGGGAAGCGAGAACGCTACCGCACGACCACGAGATGCGGGCTTTTATTTTCTACATTTAGCTACACTTCTCAGATACTTTCCCACATAGTCGCCGCTCCGACTTTGACATTTATCATTGTGTTGTGCCAGCTTTCCAACATCCTCGTCATAGAAGGCAGCCACCTGTGATTTCTGCCAATTCCCTGCAACTCGTAGACTGTGCGAAAATAGTCATCACAGCCAACGGTCCATGTGAGCGAAGAGATGAAACCAGAGAGAGCCAAGTCCGCACTCTATGGTGGGTGATCGAACACTTCGCATGCACCAGCGTCTTTGTTGTATCTGCAGTGTAAGATCGAGAGTTGTCATGAAGAAGGAAACACATGACAGTTGCGTTATGTAGACTGCGTGAAATCTGGCGAAACACTTCAGCAGGTGCTTCTCCCTCTATTTTATGGGCATTTCTCCACGTCCTGTCTGTGCGCTCAGAGCTGAAACATGTGAAGCGTCGGGACAGACAGGAATACTAGAGACACGTCGCAACACATCTGCACTAAGCTTCACCGGATTTTCGACGTATTTTTCTTTTTCGCGACCGACAGGAAGCTGAAAAAAATAGCCCACGTAATAGTGTATGCAATTATATGAAGACTCAATCGAAAAACTTACATGTCAAATATGTTTGTACTAATTGGGTCAGTATTTCCCTTGAAATCAATGTAGCCCATAACCATACTCTTACAGTTATCCGGCAAGCGGATTGTTTCTTCTACTGGAATGTTGTTGATTCTGTGATCATATACTACCAACCGTGACCATTGTCACCATTAATTAAGATACAAGCTCAATTACGATGTGAAAACAACTATAGCTGCGAGAACGTATGTAGAAATAGCCAATAATGGAAACAGTAAGATAGAAAACCACTTACAATAATCAGCGTAGAACTTAGTGGTGATAGCCCTGTATAGATGCTTATATCTTTGCATGCATGGATATTCTGTGATTTTTCGGTGAGGATGTTCTTGCCTATGGGAAAATATTGATGTTAGACGGATGTAAGGAAACATATAGCTGTCTAATAACCTATACAGTATATACACTTCGTATTTCAAGCAGTAGCACTATTCAAATGTGAAAATACTCAAGACAGAGCTGATTACAAAGATAAAACAACCGCCACGATATGACTAAAGGATCAGTGATAAACTGTTTCAGTATGTTACGTCGTGTAAATATCCTTGTGCTGCACTACGAAGCGTTACGAAATAGCACGAGTACATGGTGAAATCAGTAACAGCAAATGGAAGCAAGAGATATACTGGCAAATCGGGGAGAAAAGCGCTTGCAAGGTGTTAGTACTAGTATTTCTTGATGATAATTCAGCACTCGGAGTCCTAATCGGGCAGGCACAATATCAGTGAACGATGCTGCTATCATCTTAAAGGATGAGGACAGTCCATATTCAAAATGTAGAAGATTTGCTAACGAAACCTGTGGTGTCACCGCCAGACACCACACTTGCTAGGTGGTAGCCTTTAAATCGGCCGCGGTCCATTAGTATACGTCGGACCCGCGTGTCGCCACTATCAGTGATTGCAGACCGAGCGCCGCCACACGGCAGGTCTAGAGAGACTTCCTAGCACTCGCCCCAGTTGTACAGCCGACTTTGCTAACGATGGTTCACTGACAAATTACGCTCTCATTTGCCGAGACGATAGTTAGAATAGCCTTCAGCTACGTCATTTGCTACGACCTAGCAAGGCCCCATTATCATTTGCTATTATTAATCTTGTGATGCATGTACCGTCAGACCGATGTTCACCAATTATGGATTAAAGTTAAGTATTCCAGAAGCTACGTACTTATTTTACTAGTCTCAACTCCTTTAACTGTTCCAGACCTCACGCCAGCCTGCGTGAGCTTAAACGCGTGCCTTTCGGCTTCACCTCATAGTGGCTTGGCTGTCTTGCCAAGTCACAACAAAACCTACACCTAAATCTTAGGAATAAATGATGGTACATTTAGAGAACTATTACACAAAGGATTCTGTTGTCTCCACGGTACACTTCGCGTAGGGACTATGAGAATCAGGTTAAGCGGACCAGGTCACTTATAGAGACACACAATCTTTTGTTTTGCTCACATCATACGCGAACGGAACAGAACAAACAAAACCTCGTGTATTGGTACAAAGTACCCTACACTTCTCGGAAAAGAGTGGGTTACGGTGTTCATACACTCGAGTGGATGAATATAAATGGTGGCTAATCAGAATAATTCACTTATCAAGAAAATCTATAGTTCTATACAACTCAATTACGCCAGCGAAACGACCTTATAAAACCCGGCGTTGCACTGCTAGTGGGAAGTCTTCACGCTCCCTGAAAATGTTCCAGGAACATTTTCCCGTCTCTCCGTCGGTTATCTCCTCCCTTCGCTTTGGTCTCTTATTTTCTGCGCAGCTCCAGTGGCTTCCTGTTGTTTTGTGCTGCTCCGTACATTATTCATTGCTTTGAGGAGCAGTTTTTGAAGTGCAAAACTACTTCGGCGAAAATTCATCGAGCTCACCGGCTTATAATACCGCACAAAAGGCGTTACTCTCGGTAGATTAATACCGCTTTCATCTTGTGCATCGCTATATGATGAAAACATCGTTTCTATCTGAATATTTCTGCTCTTACTTAGATATTTCCCGTTATAAGCTCGGATAGCGATCTGCTAGATAAAGGTACAGTACAGAGTCGTAATCTCTTGTGAAAAGGCGTTATCTTTGCTTCTCCTTCTGTCGAGAACGTTGAATGCGAATGGTGCGTGAGATAAACAGTGGTATAATCTCTATGACAAGACCCGCACCTTCTACAGTCATAAGGAAAATATTTTCCACCCTGTGCTACATTTTAAATTTTCTGAAGACATGAATAAAATTTTATAAATCACTAAAAAATATGCTGTTCTTTTTGTAACTGTACACTCTTCACGTACAAAATGTTCGGTAAGCGGACTGTGGCTAATACAATCAAAATGTTCGCTGCAAAAATTTTTACTAGAACACACAGTTTATAACAGCCACGCTGCCCCTTCGTCACTCTTTGTCTGCACCTTCGGTCTCTATCCTTTGCAGTAAACAAAGCGTACCATCTTCATCGATAATAAAAAAAGATTCAGGAAGTGAGGTCCACCAGACATCGAAGTGTATCTTCCAAACGTAGCTAATGTCCGTGAGGGAGCTAAAATTTACGCTGTGGAATTCTCTGAGAGCGTGGGGCGTCCCAGAGAAAGTATATGGGCAGTCGTGAATCAAAAAATGGTTCAAATGGTTCTGAGCACTATGGGACTTAACATCTGAGGTCACCAGTCCCCTAGATTTAGAACTACTTAAAGCTAACTATCCTAAGGACATTACACACATCCATGCCGGAGGCAGGATTCGAACCTCCGACCGTAGCGGTCGCGCGGTTCCAGACTGAAGCGCCTAGAACCGCTCGGCCACTCCAGCCGGCAGTCGTTAATCAGGTGAAAATATAATGTGACTGAGTCATATTAGTGGACCTACAACCTAGATGCATCGATGTCTACATTAAAGCGAAATGTAACAGTCATCATAAAACCATTGCATTACATTTACAATTGAAAAATTTGTATTGAAATGCACCAGGCTGGAGTCAGCCCGTCAGTTTCATTTTAATTACATGTACTAGTTACTCAGTCAACTAACAGACAAACTTGTTTCCTTTTTTGTATTCAGATAACGCAGATTTTTATATTCACATGAAACATACATAATAAGTGCAAAAGTTACAGCTTCCTTTTATTTAGATATTTTCATTTAGTTGGTGTTTAGGTTTGCATGTAGTATCCGGTTGGTATTTGTTGAGTCGTGGCGTTGCCATCAGCACCCAGCCTTTCCTCTTACGTGGAGAGCCAATGTGGATCACTTACCTGGGATTTTCTGGTAGGCTCACCCCCAGCTCAGGGATAGTCTCCAGGCTACCCTCCCCCTCTTTTCAGCCCCCACCCACTGTAGAGAACAGAGCACTCCCTACAGTTGCTGACCGCTCCCTTGGTATCGCCCTGCATTTTCGCACTGCCTTGGTGAGCGACGTGGACGTTTCCGGAGAATCTGGGCGGTAATTTGGACTGTAAAGAGGACCTTGCCAGGGATATGGGAATGCAATCACGCAAGAAATAGGCCGACTTCGGAATTCCGCCAACGCGTCACACTGTTGCGAAGACCGAAGCTTTGACACGGGAAAGGGCACTCGTTTGAGTGCACGGTATCTATAAAAATTAGTCAGAGCGGCAGAATGTGCGTTGCTTTTCGAGGGGGAAGAACCGTGAATTCTCTCACACCTGTCCAAGCGACCCCCTATTTTCCGGTGTGGGGTTCCGCTACAAAATTACCGAGCGAGGTGGCGTAGTAGTGGGCACGCAGGTCTCGCGTTCGGGAGAACGACGGCTTAAACTCCATCCGGCTATCCACGTTTAGACTAAATCGCTCCAGGCATATTTCCCCATTCTTGACACTATCCGAGCTTGTGCTCCGTCTCTAATGACCTAGATGTCAAAGTGAAGTTTTACCCAATCTTCCTCCCTTCCTATAAAATTGTTGCAAACTTGTCTGGAGTGAAAAACTAAGAGATTGACTCAAGTGAGAGTGAACATTTCGGTAGAAAGGAGGTAATGTTTGCAATGTGGTCTCTGATTGGCAGTAATTGTGTCAAGGGTTGTGACTGGACAACGAGCAAATTTTGGCGGTTTCTCCGTAGAGGACTAGGAGGATAGTCGTTTTTAAGAATACTCTGCATGTGGATGGAGACCAGATCGTAAGAAGGAATAGTTTTCTTCTGGGTAGGGATCGGTGGGGAATTGAGTTTTCTACTCGCCAAGGTCCAGTCGACTAGGCATTTGACTTCTGCGTGGGTCCTTAGGTAGCACTTCCACTGCAGACCTCTTTTGCAGTGACTGAGGTAGCAGCCCATCTTCTCGAACGTCAATGTTGGTAAATTCAGACACCACTAGAGATGTTAATAATGAAGCAGGAGATGGTGGTTTTTCGTTTTAAAGTAAAAGAGGGTTCTTGTGTTCACTTATACTTTGGCAGCTGAGGGCATATCCATGGCTTTGGTTTCCTGCATGTATCTTCCCACACCCCATCTGATCGATGTGATGATGATAACCAATGAGAAACGCTGTACTTCACTTATTTAAATTGCACCGTGAGTAGCGACTGTCAACGTCCTTGCCGTAGTAGCAACACCGCTTCTTGTCAGACTACTGAAGTTAAGCACTCTCGGGCTTGGTTAGCACTTAAATGGGTGACCGTCCAGTCTTCCGAGCGCTATTGGCAAGCGGGGTGCTCTCAGCCCTTGTGAAACCAATTCACGACCTACTTGAATTGGAAGTAGCGGCTCCGGTCAGAGAAGTAAGAACTTGCGGGGGAGCTGTGTGCTGACCACATTCCCCTCGATATCCGCGTCCAGTGACGCCTGTGGACCGAGAATGGTACGGTGATCCGTCAGTGGGCCTTCAATGCCTGTTCGGAAGGTGTTAAGTTTAGTGTTAGTTAGTGACTAGGTCATTTTCTTCCCTGCGCCGCGGACTTTGCCGCTCAATTTTGTCAGTTGCATTAATTATATTGATTTTATGTTCTGACTTCTACCTATAGCCAGTGTAACAGAGACTTAACCATTACATTTGCCGAGCGGTCTAAGGCGCTGCAGTCATGGACTGTGCGGCTGGTCCGGGCGGAGGTTCGAGTCCTCCCTCGGGCATGGATGTGTGAGTTTGTCCTTAGGATACTTTAGGTTAAGTAGTGTGTAAGCTTAGGGACTGATGACCTTTGCAGTTAAGGCCCATAAGATTTCACACGCATTTTGAACATTACATTTGTCAGTCATGTGCTGTTTCCCCTGTGGGATATTTTATAATAAGCGATCGTCTAAGTAATCTGTATTTCTATTCAGTACATAGACACGAACCACTACATTCCCTTTGTATTATTAATTTCAAGAAGGACCACACCCAGGGTCAATATCCTTCAATCATATTCCGTTGCGCGCAGTTTATCAAGTACATCTCCCGGATGGAGGCGAACAGCATATCGGCAGGATTCATTCGATTCAGATCAAAGGCACTGTTTATATTTAGCCGTAGCCAAGACACGCATTGCAGCATTGCTTACCATGCGAAGGAAACATAGTGTCCACATGACAATGTATTGCACCTGCAAGTACACTCCAACGACTCCAATCGCCAGGTCCCTCTCCACCAGTGGAAACATGTGACGCCTAAAAATTCATGCGTCCCGTTGACATCGTAGGGGACAAAATACACTGCCACAAAGCGTCCCAATTACAAGAAGTAATCATAAAGTTTTAATTGTCACCATGAAAAAAAATACAAAACTTAATACACTACATCTTATTCAGAATCCGACAAAATACACTCCTGGAAATTGAAATAAGAACACCGTGAATTCATTGTCCCAGGAAGGGGAAACTTTATTGACACATTCCTGGGGTCAGATACATCACATGATCACACTGACAGAACCACAGGCACATAGACACAGGCAACAGAGCATGCACAATGTCGGCACTAGCACAGTGTATATCCACCTTTCGCAGCAAATGCAGGCTGCTATTCTCCCATGGAGACGATCGTAGAGATGCTGGATGTAGTCCTGTGGAACGGCTTGCCATGCCATTTCCACCTGGCGCCTCAGTTGGACCAGCGTTCGTGCTGGACGTGCAGACCGCGTGAGACGACGCTTCATCCAGTCCCAAACATGCTCAATGGGGGACAGATCCGGAGATCTTGCTGGCCAGGGTAGTTGACTTACACCTTCTAGAGCACGTTGGGTGGCACGGGATACATGCGGACGTGCATTGTCCTGTTGGAACAGCAAGTTCCCTTGCCGGTCTAGGAATGGTAGAACGATGGGTTCGATGACGGTTTGGATGTACCGTGCACTATTCAGTGTCCCCTCGACGATCACCAGTGGTGTACGGCCAGTGTAGGAGATCGCTCCCCACACCATGATGCCGGGTGTTGGCCCTGTGTGCCTCGGTCGTATGCAGTCCTGATTGTGGCGCTCACCTGCACGGCGCCAAACACGCATACGACCATCATTGGCACCAAGGCAGAAGCGACTCTCATCGCTGAAGACGACACGTCTCCATTCGTCCCTCCATTCACGCCTGTCGCGACACCACTGGAGGCGGGCTGCACGATGTTGGGGCGTGAGCGGAAGACGGCCTAACGGTGTGCGGGACCGCAGCCCAGCTTCATGGAGACGGTTGCGAATGGTCCTCGCCGATACCCCAGGAGCAACAGTGTCCCTAATTTGCTGGGAAGTGGCGGTGCGGTCCCCTACGGCACTGCGTAGGATCCTACGGTCTTGGCGTGCATCCGTGCGTCGCTGCGGTCCGGTCCCAGGTCGACGGGCACGTGCACCTTCCGCCGACCACTGGCGACAACATCGATGTACTGTGGAGACCTCACGCCCCACGTGTGGAGCAATTCGGCGGTACGTCCACCCGGCCTCCCGCATGCCCACTATACACCGTCGCTCAAAGTGCGTCAACTGCACATACGGTTCACGTCCACGCTGTCGCGGCATGCTACCAGTGTTAAAGACTGCGATGGAGCTCCGTATGCCACGGCAAACTGGCTGACACCGACGGCGGCGGTGCACAAATGCTGCGCAGCTAGCGCCATTCGACGGCCAACACCGCGGTTCCTGGTGTGTCCGCTGTGCCGTGCGTGTGATCATTGCTTGTGCAGCCCTCTCGCAGTGTCCGGAGCAAGTATGGTGGGTCTGACACACCGGTGTCAATGTGTTCTTTTTTCCATTTCCAGGAGTGTAGATATAACTTATCATATACTGATGACCTATATAATTTAACTATATAGACACTGACTTGGCATAACTGAGGAGCGTACTACCGTCTATCGGGAGTTATGCCAAGCGAACAGGGATAACAGTCTACTGCAGTGTGCTACCATCTGGTGGCATTGTTGCAAACCTACTGTTGATTGTAAGTGCAATCTGTGCACGCCGTGAACCGTGCACGTTGTTTATCAAATATATATGTATTTGACCTGTATTACGTGTCGCCAGTTGCGCGTCCGCACAACCTCCTTGGAACGTACACAACTGAAGGTGGGCTCGCGACCTCTGATGCCAAGTTTCAAGGAGTCTAGAGGAGTAGGAATGTAGCACAGCGCAGTAGATTGAATGCCGTGTACTTCAGACTACCGCATCAGCATTATTTTTAACAGAATTCAACGAAAAATAACCAATAAATCCACGAAGTGTCAAAAGTTAGGATATTAATGTGCTCTTTTGCTCTTACACAACGGCCGCCGCCACTTGCACGACATGCTGGGGTGATGCAAATCGTTTGTTGACGTATGTAGATGGTGTTGCTGTAGAGGCGCGGCACCTGTGGCCGCCAGCCAAGCACATCGGCCCGTGGCCATGGGAACAGCTGACTGACTGTGTGTACTCTCCCCCCTCCGCGCTCTAGTGGCCGGGCAATTACTGCGCTTGCTGCACGGCTACATACGCGGCGCGTTCCCGCGCAGTCGTCTGCCACAAACGCCTGCTTGGGGAGAGCAGTCTACAATGAACACAGCAGCGAACAGAGGAACACACAACGCAAAAATGACGGCAACGGGGACACGTCATTAAATAGTTTTGTCACAGTTCCATAGCTCAGGGACCTAACTACACTACTGGCCATTAAAATTGCTACACCAAGAAGAAATGCATATGATAAACGGGTATTCATTACACAAACATATTGTACTAGAACTGACAAGTGATTACATTTTCACGCAATTTTGGTGCATAGATCCTGAGAAATCAGTACCCTGTACCCAGCACCTCTGCCAAATAATAACGGCCTAGATACGCCTGGGCATTGAGTCAAACAGAGCTTGGATGGCGTGTACAGGTACAGCTGCCCATGCAGCTTCAACACGATACCACAGTTCATCAAGAGTAGTGACTGGCGTATTGTGACGAGCCATTTGCTCGGCCACCATTGACCAGACGTTATTAATTGGTGAGAGATCTGGAGAATGTGCTGGACAGGGCAGCAGTCGAACATTTTCTGTATCCAGAAAGATCCGTACAGGACCTGCAACATGCGGTCGTGCATTATCCTGCTGAAATGTAGGGATTCGCAGGGATCGAATGAAGGGTAGAGCCGCGGGTCGTAACACATCTGAAATGTAAAGTCCACTGTTCAGAGTGCCATCATTGCGAACAAGAGGTGACCGAGACGTGTAACCAATGGCACCCCATACCATCACGCAAGGCTGATACGCCAGTATGGCGATGACGAATACTCGCTTCCACCGCGATGTCGCCAAACACGGATGCGACCATCATGATGCTGCAAACAGAACCTGGATTCATCTGAAAAAATGACGTTTTGCCATTCGTGCACCCAGGTTCATCGTTCCGTACACCATCGCAGGCGCTCCTGTCTGTGATCCAGCGTCAAGGCTAACCGCAGCCATGGTCTCCGAGCTGATAGTCCATGCTGCTGCAAACGTCGTCGAACTGTTCGTGCAGGTGGTTGTTGTCTTGCTAACGTCCCCATCTGTCGACTCAGGGATCGAGACGTGGCTGCACGATCCGTTACAGCCATGCTGATATGAGGACTGTCATCTCGACTGCTAGTGATACGAGGGAGTTGGGATCCAGCACGGCGTTCCGTATTACCCTCCTGAACCCACCGATTCCATATTCTGCTAACAGTCATTGGATATCGACCAACGCAAGCAGCAGTGTCGCGATACGATAAACCGCAATCGCGATAGGCTACAATCCGATCTTTATCAAAGTCGGAAACGTGATGGTACGCATTTATTCTCCTTACACGAGTCATCACAACAACGATTCACTAGGCAACACCGGTGAACTGCTGTTTGTGTATGGGAAATCGGTTGGAAACTTTCCTCATGTCAGCACGTTGTAGTCGTCGCCACCGGCGCGAACCTTGTGTGAATGCTCTGAAAAGCTAATCGTTTGCATATCACAACGTCTTCTTCCTATCGGTTAAATTTCGCGTCTGTAGCACGTCATCTTCGTGGTGTAGCAATTATAATGGCCAGTAGTGTAGGTTGATGCAACTGGGGTAAAGCCCGGGGCCCCCGAGGGCAAGTTGCTATGTGGCATCCAAAAGAAAGCGATGGAAGAAAAAAAAAAAAGGCAAGAAAAAAATTTAAGTTTGTATTTTCAGTTAACTAGGAAACTACGCTGTAATCGGAGTTTTGTATTTCTTTTATATGTATGGTGCGTGAACGTCGGAACTCAAATATCAGTCCTTCAAAAAAAGTTGATGCATCTGTAAAAAATTCTCGACAAAATCGACTTTGAAGTGTTCTGCATGTCTTCAACAGCCTAGAAGAAGGTGGACTTGAGGCTTTGTGGTAGAAAACTCGCGTGCCTTGTGGGCACACTGGGTTATATTTCTGGCTAATGCAAATTTTCAAACAATGATGCATGTTCTACGAGCACGTCCGTGAAGACTAAAATACATAAATATGAAAAATTATTTTACTATGTTTTTTGTAAAATATTCTTCACTAACCATTGTTTATAAATGGTTGGTAAATAAGATTTTGTATTTGCAATGAAACCTGGAATTTTGCGAGTGATATATAATTAGAAATAAGAAGGCGTACACTTTTCATGAAAATGACAGATTCGCAATAGCTAGCATACATGCAATGAATGTTACAGTTAATTGACGTAGACAATAGAACTGAAAAGAAACGAAAAAAATAATGACGAAAACAATACTCTAAGCAGCGATTACAAGTTTAGAACGCTACCAATTTTTGCCGTCTTTATGTACTTTACGCTACACGGAAGTGTATGTAGGGCATTCAGCTTTGGTTAAAAATTTGCGCCGGCCTGAAATCAAGCATAAAGCGCCTACGTGGCAGACGAGCACTCTACCAAAGTGCGATTCTGTCTGTCGAAAAATCCGTCATGTTCTACTGCACTGAAGAAGGTCGGAAAACTTAAAATTCAACTTTTACGAGAATTTTTCAGAGTTGCTTCGAACTGCTCTGGGATATAATATCCGAGTTCTGAACTTCATGTACCACAAATATAAAAAGTTGCAAAAATCTAATTTCTGTGTGGTGTTCTTGTCACGTTATTTACTTTAACGATTCTTTAACCCCCATTCTGTTTAATAATGTAGTCAGTCATAACCGTGAAGGCAATGTTAAGTTAAACAGACAAATAACTTCGAATAGTGTAAAACGGAACGTCATTATTTAATTATCGGAGAGAACTTAAAAATTAATTCGTAAATTTGCCTCCTATGAACTAGGTATTTGCTGTCAAGATGATACTAACAAAATTGGTTCAAATGGCTCTGAGCACTATGGGACATAACTTCTGAGGTCATCAGTCCCCAAGAACTTAGAACTACTTAAACCTAACTAACCTAAGGACATCACACACATCCATGCCCGAGGCAGGATTCGAACCTGCGACTGTAGCGGTCGCGCGGTTCCAGACTGTAGCGCCTAGAACCGCTCGGCCACACCGGCCGGCGATAATACTAACATTTTGCCACCATTACCTGGAACGTGAAATGCAGCTCACAGTGTTTCGCAGGAAATGGCTGTTATAAAATGGACAAAATATTAAAATTAAAAACGAAAATCTACTTTTTCCCAACGACTCTAATTTCATCATCGTGTGTTTTTTAAGTCAAAGTAATATACTAGTGCTTTGTGACACTAACCAAATTTTTCTTGACGGTAACTTCGACTACTGCTACAAATTATTTTTTGGATATTTACAGTTCATGTTTGAAGCAATGGTCATCCCATCTACATCGACATACAAACTCCGCAAGCCACCGTCTGGTGCGTAGCGAAGTGTACACTGTACCACTACTAGTCATTTCTTTTGCTGATACACTAGCAAAAAGAGCGAGGGAAAGACGACGTCTATATGCCTCCGTATGAGCCCCAAATTTGTCGTCTCCTGTCCTCGTGATCCATACGCGAAATGTACGTTGGCGGCAGAAGGCTAGTTCTGCAGTTCAAATGCCCGTTCTATAAATTTTCTCGACAGTGTTCCTCGAAATGAACGTCACCCTCCCTCCAGGGTTTCCGAGTTGAGTTCCCAAAAGTATCTCTACTTACGCGTTGGTAGAACCTACCAGTAACAAGTCTAGCAGCTCGCCTCTGAGTTGCTTCGATGTCTTCGTTTAATCCGATCTTCTGGGGACCCCAAACACTTTAGAATACTCAAGAATAGGTCGTACTAGTGTTCTATACGCTATTTCAATTTCAGGTGTCCCACACTTTCCTAAAACTCTCCCAATAAACCGAAGTCGACGAATGGCCTTCGCTGTTGCAGTGGTCACGTGTTCGTTCCATTTTAGACCCTCTTAGTATTTTGTTTGTTACCCGACAAAATAGCAGTTATGCACGAAAACGTCTTAACTGAAATCGTACATGCTTCTGACGAAATGAATATTAAGTTTCAAGGGTTAACCATTGTGTATAATTTCGAAGTAGGTATACGGAAAGCAGTTTGACAGGTGTGGCTATATTCATCAATAGTTGATGTAGATTTCATTTGACGCAGCATGGATGAGGAAAATTCAGGAGTTAAGGCTGTCTTCCGATTACAAACAAAAAAACACTGAAACAAGTTAATGGTTTAACGGGGTGTCTGGTTTGGCTTTTCTCCCTCTCGGTACTGGTGTTGAAGATTTAACGAGCGTTGAACCCGAAAATAAAAATGTTACATGTTTTTTAACGACTAAGAAATGTGATGAACGAAGAGTAGCAATCGGTCTTAAAAATAAAATTGAATCCTAAAGCTTTGTTATCACTTTGGAGTCAGAAATGCGATGACGAGCTGTAATGAATCTAAAAAGAAAATTTAACACTTGAGCTTTCTTATCCTTTTAATTATTTAGTGCAGAGCACTAGAAAAATAGTGCATTAGAGGTTTTACAGCATGAAAGTAAGTACGTTCTGGTTGTTAATGACATATTAGGAAGAGTGCTGTTAGGATAGCTAACATCAAAGGATCGTTTGACATATTGCTCGATGAATCTGTAGACGTAGGTGAAATATAGAACATTGGATGTATTTTGCATAACAAATGAGGAAAGGAGCTTAACATCTCACTCGTTGTGAAAGTATGCTTACTCTGTTTTTCACGCTAGCAAATGGGAACTGGCGGTGCAAAAAATGGTTCTGCCATCTACTGATGTGTGTGTGTGTGTGTGTGTGTGTGTGTGTATGTGTGTGTGTGTGTGTGTGAGTGTGTGTGTGTGTGTGTGTGTGTGGGTTTATAAAGCAATGTATTTACAGTGTGAGTAATGTCTGCAACGTAGCATTAGCATTTTATCATTGTTATGTAACTTATTTGCAAAACAGTAGTTTATACTGGGGTAAACCGAATGATGCAGCACTGTTGTAGGCATAGTGCATTGTATTCGGGTGGGTGGAGGCTGTTCTTCGTCCAGCCATCTTGATTTAGATTTTCCGTGGTTTCCATAAATTATTTCAGGCAAATGCCCAGATGATTCCCACTGTAAGACCACGGCGGACTACCTGTCCCATCCTTGCATAACAGACCTGCAAGCCTGTAAAAGTACATGTGAAATATTCTGTTTCTGTTACTCTTAAATTGTAATTCTAAGACATGTCTAATATCACGTAAAAGAGATCTCCGCATGAATAAAACCACTACTGCTAGTACTAAAAAGGGTACAGAAAGAAAGAAGAGGAGGAGAAGGATTGCATGTAAAGTTCTACGTCTACATCTACATCCGTACTCCGTAAGCCACCTGACGGTGTGTGGCGGAGGGTACCTTGAGTACCTCTATCAGTTCTCTTTTCTATTCCAGTCTCGTATTGTTCGTGGAAAGAAAGATTGTCGGTATGCCTCTGTGTGGGCTCTAATCTCTCTGATTTTATCCTCATGGTCTCTTCGCGAGATATACGTAGGAGGGAGCAATATACTGCTTGACTCATCGGTGAAGGTATGTTCTCGAAACTATGTGGTACGGATCCCACACCGGTGAACAGTATTCAAGCAGTGGGCGAACAAGTGTACTGTAACCTACTTCCTTTGTTTTCGGAATGCATTTCTTTAGGATTCTTCCTATGAATCTCAGTCTGGCATATGCTTTACCAATTAATTTTATTTGGTCATTCCTTTTTAAATCACTCCTAATGCCTACTCCCAGATAATTTATGGAATTAACTGACATTCATTGAGATTCAATTGCCATTCCCTGCACCATGCGTCAATTCGTTACAGATCCTCCTGCATTTCAGTACAATTTTCCATTGTTACAACCTCTCGATATACTACAGCATCATCCGCGAAAAGCCTCAGTGAACTTCCGATGATATCCACAAGGTGATTTATGTATATTGCGAATAGCAACGGTCCTACGACACTTCCCTGCGGCACACCTGAAATCACTCTTACTTCGAAAGACTTCTCTCCATTGATGAGGTGAGGGCAACATTTTGTTGAGAAAAGGAAAACCGACAGTCAAGCTACGTGGACGGGAGTTAGAGGAGACAAATGTAAGTACTTGCCACAGGACTGGGTTACGCCACTGTCGTAACTGTGTAGAATATATTCGAGGAACGATCTGCAGCATCCACCAGTTATTTAGGTTATCGAACTTGTTTTATTCCCATGTACTAGTTTCGGGTGTTTTCGCATCTGTCTGTGTTGGCATATACTTAGTTTCTCCTCACAAAAGTTACAAGAAGAACTGGACGCTAATGAGGAGTTCGGGGCTCTAAATACCTTCCCCCTCCCCACTCCCCCCTCACAAAAAAGGATCAAGAGAAGGATATATTTTGTTTTCACAAGCATATCTACACAGCGCAGATCGTATCAAAACGGCTCATGCGATTGTGTACAGGTGTGGGTGCAGATTTTCGTTCTGGATCGTGGGGCTGGGGGATCACAATTTCGTTCTCCCTCCCACTTTCGCTTTTATTGTACCACAACTACCTAGGATTTTAATATGATAATAATACAGGGTGTTTCAAAAATGACCGGTATATTTGAAATGGCAAAAAAAACTAAATGAGCAGCGATAGAAATACACCGTTTGTTGCAATATGTTTGGGACAACAGTACATTTTCAGGCGGACAAACTTTCGAAATTACAGTAGTTACAATTTTCAACAACAGATGGCGCTGCAGGTGATTTGAAAGATATAGAAGACAACGCAGTCTGTGGGTGCGCCATTCTGTACGTCGTCTTTCTGCTGTAAGCGTGTGCTGTTCACAACGTGCAAGTGTGCTGTAGACAACATGGTTTACTCCTTAGAACAGAGGATTTTTCTGGTGTTGGAATTCCACCGCCTAGAACACAGTGTTGTTACAACAAGACGAAGTTTTCAACGGAGGTTTAATGTAACCAAAGGACCGAAAAGCGATACAATAAAGGATCTGTTTGAAAAATTTCAGCGGACTGGGAACGTGACGGATGAACGTGCTGGAAAGGTAGGGCGACTGCGTACGGCAACCACAGAGGGCAACGCGCAGCTAGTGCAGCAGGTGATCCAACAGCGGCCTCGGGTTTCCGTTCGCCGTGTTGCAGCTGCGGTCCAAATGACGCCCACGTCCACGTATCGTCTCCTGCGCCAGAGTTTACACCTCTATCCATACAAAATTCAAATGCGGCAACCCCTCAGCGCCGCTACCATTGCTGCACGAGAGACATTCGCTAACGATATAGTGCACAGGATTGATGACGGCGATATGCATGTGGGCAGCATTTGGTTTACTGACGAAGCTTATTTTTACCTGGACGGCTTCGTCAATAAACAGAACTGGTGCATATGGGGAACCGAAAAGCCCCATGTTGCAGTCCCATCGTCCCTGCATCCTCAAAAAGTATAGGTCTGGGCCGCCATTTCTTCCAAAGGAATCATTGGCCCATTTTTCAGATCCGAAACGATTACTGCATCACACTATGTGGACATTCTTCGTGAATTTGTGGCGGCACAAACTGCCTTAGACGACACTGCGAACACCTTGTGGTTTATGCAAGATGGTGCCCGGCCACATCGCACGGCCGACGTCTTTAATTTCCTGAATGAATATTTCGATGATCATGTGATTGCTTTGGGCTATCCGAAACATACAGGAGGCGGCGTGGATTGGCCTCCCTATTCGCCAGACATGAACCCCTGTGACTTCTTTCTGTGGGGACACTTGAAAGATCAGGTGTACTGCCAGAATCCAGAAGCAATTGAACAGCTGAAGCAGTACATCTCATCTGCTTGTGAAGCCATTCCGCCAGACACGTTGTCAAAGGTTTCGGGTAATTTCATTCAGAGACTACGCCATATTATTGCTACGCATGGTGGATATGTGGAAAATATCGTACTATAGAGTTTCCCAGACCGCAGCGCCATCTGTTGTTGACAATTGTAACTACTGTAATTTCGAAAGTTTGTCTGCCTGAAAATGTACTATGGTCCCAAGCATATTGCAACAAACGGTGTATTTCTATCGCTGCTCGTTTAGTTTTTATTGCCGTTTCAAATATACCGGTCATTTTTGAAACACCCTGTATATATGCAAATATATTAATGTAATAATTATCTGTTTTGAGTAACTTGCAACAAGCATAACCAAAACTGACATTCAAGAAAATGTACCATTTTAAAGTATGCGCTCGAAAAGTTTAGACGTTCATATTTCATGTAGTTGATTTAAGAGTTGTGACAGTAACAAACTCTCATAACGTTAACAACGTCAAAATTTACGCAGCATAAAATCAAGTGGGCTCTCACCATTATCTGTATAACAGCAAAACCATTACAAACAAGTTTAGGTGACCATGGGTTTGTGAGGGTGTAAGTGCTGTTCCCTTCAGTCGTTTGCCCGTGAAACAGAAACGCGTTCTTCGTTGCGGCGAGATCTTATTACGATATTTCAGTCACTAATTTTCTCCTCTGAATGCGAAAATATTCTATTGTCTCCAACGTACACATGGTGAAACGATTATCGAACAATATTAGAGAGTCAGTGCGCCTACAGAAAGTTGGAAATGTTCATTTTTCCCACTCGCTGTTATGAGAGTGGAACAGTAGAGAAGTAGTCCGAAGGTGGTTAGAAGAACGCATGTGGCGTTTATGCCACAGCTCTGCCCATGTTTATTACATTTTTGTTGGTATGTTTTAAAACACGTTATGGAAAGATTTTGTTGCGAGAGGCTACCAAGTAGGGAGGATCACAAAGCGCAGACTCATCGAACGACGCACCAGATGGTAACACAGCGTGAGAACGGCCAGTCGAGCAGGACTCATATCTTACCTGAGCAGACAGGCAGTGGGGATTCACCTACAATGCTGGGCGCCCAGTAGCGAATATTTTATTACTCAGGTTTACTGTTTAAGTATTAATATACAGCTCTGACTTTCTTTCCACTGTGAACTTATTAGTAATAATTTCAGTATCACTCAGTTAATCAGGAAATGATAGTCACAAATCATAGTTACAAGCGCGCCCAGAGCGGCTAGGCACTAAACTGGTAAGTTAGCTCACTATTAGTGTACGATCGGTTTCCGAGAAGGTAATATATGAATCCGTGTATAAAATATGATCTGACGTAAAGACGGAACTGTTTGTATCAAAATTGTTCAAATGGCTCTAAGCACTAAGGGACTTAACATCTGAGGTCATCAGTCCGCTAGACTTAGAACTACTTAAACCTAACTAACCTAAGGACATCACACACATCCATGTTCGAGGCAGGATTCGAACCTGCGACCGTAGCAGCAGCGCGGTTGTGGACTGAAGCGCCTAGAACCGCTCGGCCACAGCGGCAGGCATCAAAATTGTCTTGGATGACGTGCGGTGCTGTGTTAATCCAAGTTTACGATCAGTTTACGATGTGGTAACACGCGTACTAGTGTATGAAGATCAATTCAGGCATTATTTGTTAAAGTTGCTTCGGAAAACATATTTGTGGTCCCTCATGTGGATTCTAAGATCGTTGAAGCATTTTGTGGCTTTTGGGCTGCTCGGGAACAAATGGTTAACGACTGGAAATCTTGTTATGAATATTAACGATAGCTTGGCTCTAAAAACCGTTTTTACTAATTTTGCAATCTGACAAATAAAACAAAATTAGTTGGTGTCCTAACGTTTTACGGTTCTCATTATGCTTGGTATTTGAACCTACGCACTTGCCACCTTATTATGCGCTGTTTATTGCACAAGCGTTAGAGCTCGCGGCCGACGGACAAGAAACTGACTGGGGCAATGTCTACGAGATTCGAGGGAAGCACTTTGACTACAATTCAGTTGCGAGAAGTGGTGGTGGGGGTGGGGGGGGGGGGGGGGGGCGAACGCGCTGCACTTCCATCCTTGTGCGTCCCGTGAACTTACTGTGGCAGACGATATTTCGAACATTCACTCTCCCGACCGCTGTGATATTGCTACACCCTCCGCCATGCACACAAGTTTAAATTTCAGGGTAATCGTGTGGATGTAGTTCCATTCGGGAAAGTCAGCCTTTGTGGTGTTTATTTTTGCAATGAAGGGGTTTCCCCTCTCTCTGACACACGAGCCTTGTCGGCTTTGTTGCTGATAGCAAGTGCAGTTAGCCTGATTACGGCTACCTTTCTCCTGGTTGGAAGGTATTGTTCAAGAAACTGAAAAGTATCCTGTGTTAAACGTACATCACAATGCTATGCAATCCACAAATTTCATTTGGTAATTATAAGGTATAGCGTATATTTACGCCAATATAGCTCTTACTGCCATTGATCGAAAGTCGAACACAAATTTGCCTTGGAACATGCACATCGTCCAAATTGCTCCCATCATTGGCGGGAGAGGTTCGTCGAAGCTCCTCAAAACGCTCTCTATCATTTGTTTAGAAATGGTCCATCACTACCCGGACAGTGGCCTTATCATTATGAGGAGTCGCCGTGGGAAAAAAAAAAACCTTTGTTCTTGAGATGGCCCCACAGGGGAAAAAAACCAAGGGTTGGAAAGTTAAGTGATCTCGCCGATCATGGGATCACCCAATCGTCAGAGTGATCGACGTAGAAAGTGGCACCTCAATGTAGTCACTGAATTATGGGCTGTGTGAGCTGAATCTCCACATCACTGCAATCATACCACGTTTGGACGGCAATGTCCCTGCAGCTGTGAAGTTAAGAAATTGTTCATTATTGCCGCATACAGCTCGGAAGTGGCACTCACTGGCCGTCCGTTGTTGTCTTAAAAATATATGGCCCAATGGACTGTTGAGTAGCACACGAACTTTGCCTACGCTGGGCATTTTTGTGGATGATTTGTTGGTTTGTGAGCGAGTGATATGCAAGTTACGTTTATTGAAAGTCTGCCTATCAGACATCACAAGACTTAATATATAAGAAACTATCAGCCTCGATTGCGGTAGTGAAACCAACCTTTACCTAGGTTTCAGCCCACATAATTGAACTTTCTTCAGAAGATGTACTTGAATCTATAATTTGTATAAGATGGTATGGTCTAGAAATAAAACTAAAGCAATCTGAATAGGTGTAGTCGCCTTTTAAAAATGCGGTACATAAGTACTAAGTCAACACCAAGACTTGACTTAAGCTCTGGCGTGCGCCTCGTCTCCATGCACGCCGTGCGGTGGGCCTCGGGAGCTCACGTGAAACTTTGCAATGTCGTGTCACTGCCTTGAAACAGCTTACTAGTAGACGATGGGGCGCTTGAAACAGCACGATGGCATAACAGACATGTCAATATTACGTCTCCAAAATTGTTGAACACATGTGCACAGCAAAGACCATCAGGGGAAATGTATTTCTCGTCGTGAGAGAAATTCAACAGGCCGCAATGTCGACTGTAGCGTGCCTTCCTATTTTTAGACCGATTTCTTACTAATTTTTTTCCGAAAATTAGACGAGTAAATTGAAAATATTGTTTTCAGTTATTAATATTTTTTGCGGGGGGGGGGGGGGGGGGGTGGTTACCCACGATGGTTTAATAAGTCATATCTTCTACGTGATGTAATATCGAACCTTGGCATACATTTCGACTTACACATCGAAATTAACTTTTACCATGATGCCAGTTGTATTCCGGTCCGCCACGAGGAATATGTTGTCATGAGGGGCGAGGGGTACATCAAGACGAAGTGCCCTTTGTGTATGCGCATCACGAGTAGCATAACCCTTGCGGCATACGTTAACCGTCTCATTTCGTAGTAAACAGGTCAATGTTGGTACTACTGACTTCAGCCTCGGCGACAGGTGACATGCCGGCAAGCTCCTGCGGAACTTCAAATCGCCGGCATAGTTTTAAGTTGCCAGGTTATGTGGCTGGCCATACGTGCCTCCGTGATAAAATCAGCTCGCTCGCGCAGTACACATTTGCGATAACACTCCAGATATTTCACGTTTCAGCAAGTCGGAGCACCAACGCACTGGCATCATTGCATGTGAGAACATTTCTTTAACAATGAACTGCCTCGATGATGGATAGGCCTTACGGTCAGATTGTTTGTAGCAGGCATCTCACCTTGTAATTCCAAAATGTGCCGCATGGGGTAGCCGTGAGGTCAGGGGCGCCTTGCCACGGTTCGAGCGTCTCCCCCCGTCGGGGGTTCGAGTTCTCCCTGGGGCATGGATGTGTGTGTTGTCGTTAGTGTAAGTTAGTGTAAGTTATATTAAGTAGTTTGTAAGCTTAGAGACGGATGACCTTAGCAGTTTGGTCCCATAGGAACTTACCACAAATTTCCAAAATGCGCTATGGGTTGGAGGAGGAGAGCATTTTGTGAAGCTGCTGTATATCCATGTAGACACCACTGGATACTTTTTCACCTCTACGGTCATAAAAAGAACGAACTGTGTTGAAGTTAGTGATTTAAACTGTAAAGTGAAATGGTATTGGAATCTTCCGCTATGGCCAAGCCAGGCTAATGACATTAGAAATAGAATATGGATTAGATCCATGCCACTTTACAAATAGTGCCCTATCGACTTTATGAAGAAACGTAAAAAAATAAACAGGTGATTCGCCATTTTTCAAGACTATTATACACCCTCCTAATGTACAAAATGAAAACCCGTTACTGCATCACATGTTGTCATTCGTTTTTGCAAGATTTTTATTTATTTTTAAATGGCTTTTTCTTCTTCTGCACTTCAACTATTAGGCAATGTACTCATTCCGATTTCGCATCATTAACTCCTTCTCCTTCTCAGCCTTCCAACATCTCTCTTTCCTGAGGCCTCCTACTTGTTTTCGACTGGAATTCTGTCTTCATCCTTCCTCTTGAGCTGTTGACTCCATTATTCGCCCTAGTTTTCAATGTTCTCATTTAAATTGATACACTCCGAATTGCGCTCGGATGTCATCACTTTTTATGTGGTCCCTCTTTGAGCAACCTTCGAAAGTTCTTAATAATCACATTTCTACTAACGGTGTGTTATTTTCATCTACTTTGCTGTCATCCCAGGATTCGCTGCCATAAAACAGCACAAGCACTGCTACTGTTTTATATACTTTCAATTTTGTGCCTTTGCTAACTTTATTTTTTTAAAGTTTTGTTTATATTTGCGTATACAGGGTGAAGAAAAATTCACGCTCTCGGAACTCGCAGTGCGATTCCTCACATACTATTAATAAAAAAAAAGTTTCTCATAAAATTTCGTCCAGGGCATATTTCGTACAGTAAATGGACGTTGGAGACTGACAATCTGTGAACACCGTAATCACACGTACTGCAACTACCTCTGTCAGGAAAAATGGTAGTGCTGCGCAGTTGGTGCAGTGGATTGCGTTTTGGTTTAGCATGAGGGAGGTCGAGGGCCCGATTCTGGGTCGAGGCTTATTTCTGTTTGTTTGCTAAAAGTAGTCTTAGTGGTACGTTATTTAGCGTCTTAATCGTCATGCATCGATTGCAAGGGGTCTTCTGCAAAACATTTGCAGTTACGTACTACGAACACAGAAATGGAAGTACATTTTAATAGGTCAGCTTTTAAATAAGCCCTTTGCGCGTCGTGGACGCGAATTATTTCGCACCCCTCCATCTACTATATTCCAAACCTTTTTTCTGTGTACCCCCCCCTCCCCCAAAGGTCCAATCGAAATTACTTGCAAAGCACTTTTCTAGCACTTCTGGTGACGTAGGGTCCTAATGAAATGTAATGGACCTGAATGTGGCAAGAATAATAGTTGGTATTAATCGATGGGACCATTGGGGGAGGGTACACAGAAAACCGGTTTCTAATCTAGTAGATGGAGTGGTGCGAAACAATTCGCGTCCATGACGTGCAAAAGGCTTCTTTAAAAGCTGACCAAGCAAAACGATTGTATTTCCTTTCTGTGTTCAAAGTTCGTAACTGCCAATGGTTTATAAAAGGCCCAATGAAATCGCTGTATGACCATTAAGACGCCAGATACCGTACCACGCAGACGTAAATACAAATAACCCTAGACCGAGAATCGAAGCTTCGACCTCCTGCGTGATAACCCAAAGCGCTATCCGCTGCACCAACTGCAAAGCACTGCTGCTATATGCTGATAGAGGTAGTCAACGTACACACGATTACAGTGTTGTCAGGCTGCCAGTCTTCAACATCCATTTACTGCTCGAAATATGGGCTGGACGAAATTTTGTGAGAAACTTTCTTTTATTGAGAGTATGTGAGGAATCGCGCTGCGAAGTCCGGGTGCGTGAATTTTTACTCAGACTGTATGTACTGAAATGCGTTAGTTTTGTTTCCTCTGTCATTTTCTACGTCCAGATTTAAGTCACTGCCTAAATAAATGAAACTGGAGAACTATCTTGTTTCCAGTAACAATCTCAGATCGAACTGGAAATTTTCCATAATGCATCATAATTTTTCTTTTGGTAACAGAGACTTTTAGAGCGAAGTTTTCTTCCCAAGTCATAAAACCTTTACACAGAATTTCTTAAGTCTGCCTCCGTATTTTGTAATACAGTTACAGCATCTGCATAGAGCATCCCATTTTCCTCTTCAGCAGTTTCCCTTCATGGACTTCTTCCGGTTTCTTATGAGGTGTTCACTATAGATGCTAAAAAAGAGTCGTTGCCGTGCTACATCCCAGTCTGAAACCTTGTCTTATTAGTATCTCTCTTTGGAGTGCATGTATTTGCGATTATTTTGGTATCTTCGTATATGCTTCTGATTACTTCATAAAATGCTTGGGGCATCCTAGCTTGTCTGTTACTGTCCATAGTGTTTTTTAATGACCAACACAAAGGCGTTTTCTAAGACAATGAATGTAACATGTACTGATAAACAAACTTCTCGTCTTTTCACAAAAATATCTTGGCGCTAAAAATATTATCGCTGAACGAGCGACCACTTTGTTCTTCTCCCAAACGTACATCTTGTGGTATCGATAGCTACGATGCCGATCTTAGGTTGGTACTACGAGAGCGGAAGATCTTCGCTGACGACGGCGCCCTCTAGCCGGCGCTGTGCAGCTCTAGGAGCGCCACTCCAGATTCTCCCCATTTGATCACGAGCGGCCGAGCAACCAACATTGTTTCGATTTCATAGTGGGCGAGCCACTACAGATTTTGCCTGTGTAACTACTGCTAACTTTGACACATCCGGCTTCGCACCTACATGCTCCTCAGTAGAAAGTTATGTATTCACGTTTAATATTGTGTTGTGATATTGTGAAACAACTTTTACTTTAATTGCAGTACCGAGACTTCTACCTCATCTGCTCCTCCTAGCTTCCTATATTCGGCCTATCCTCTAAATTACAGGAGCAGACCCGCGTGCCGCCTTCCAGCCGGGATACAAAACATCTGTTATTACTTTCAAGCGATTGTTTGCTATTTTCCAGTAACGTTTATAATCTACATTCGTGAGACTTATACCCCTGTAATTGCCACAAGCATATCTTTGACACTTAAAAAAATACTTCTGCATTTTTTGATTCATCAAGGACTTCATAACTACGTAAGTGTTCATTAAATAAATTTAACCATATTAGTTAGCACTGTGTCCCTTCATACTAAAGTAATTCATCATTTATTCCATCTGGGTCACAATGTTTGCTATTTTACATACTTTTCAGAAACTTTTGAACGTCGTCGAAGGTTGTTGAATTAACTGTCTTGTTTTAGTAGGGTGTTAAGTATTCTTTATTTATTACAGCGGTTTCACAATACCAAAAATTCTTAAAATGTTGTAACCATTGTTCTTCACTAATTACGTTCATTCTAGAATTATGTCTTTCTCACTGATTTCAGTTCCCTACCCTTTTATCTGTAAAGTTCTTTGTCGAATATGTGTGTGTGTGTGTGTGTGTGTGTGTGTGTGTGTGTGTGTGTTCGATATTTGTAAGCCGGCCGCGGTGACCGAGCGGTTCTAGGCGCTTCAGTCCGGAACCGCACGACTACTACGGTCGCAGGTTCGAATCCTGCCTCGGGCATGGATGTGTGTGATGTCCTTAGGTTAGTTACGTTTGATTAGTTCTAAGTTCTAAGGGACTGATGACCTCAGATGTTAAGTTCCATAGTGCTCAGAGCAATTTGAACCATATGATATTTGTAAATGTTGTTCTGTTTCTTGTATTGTCTTCTGTAGCAGGAAATGATAAGCCTTTTGTTTTTTCTTCACACCCTCTTCAATTCCTGTATTCCACATTTTTAATCCTCTCCTCCTTAATTTTTTCTTTTCACTAGCTGCTTACAAAGCTGCTCTTTGTATACGACTTCACATCATCCACAGTTGCAATTTTTACTAGGTATTCCTGTTATCCCCCATGATACAGTTTCTTAATACACCGTTCTGTTGTATACATACACCGAAGTGCCATAGAAACTGGTACAGGCCTGCGTATTCAAATACCGGGGTATGTAAACAGGCAGAATACGGCGCTGCAGTCGGCAACGCCTATATAATAAGTGTCTGGCGATATTGTTAGATCGTTTACTGCTGCTACAATGGCAGGTTATTAGCATTTGAGTTTGAACTTGGTGTTATAGTCGGCGCACGAACAATGGAACACAGCGTCTCCGATATAACGATGAAGCGGGTATTTTGCGGTACGATTCTTTTACGAGTGTACCGTGAATATCTGGAATCCCGTAAAATATCAAATCTCTAACATCGCTGAGGCTGAAAAAAGATCCTGCAAGAACGGGACCAACGACGACTGAAGAGAATTGTTCAGCGTGTCAGAAGCGCAAACCTTCCGCAAATTGCTTCAGATTTCAGTGATGGGTCATCAACAAGTGTCAGCGTGCGAACCATTCAACGAAACATCATCGATATGGGCTTTCGGAGCCGAAGGCGCACTCGTGTACCCTTGATGACTGCACGACACAAAGCTTTATGCCTCGTCCTGGCCCTTCAACACCGACACTGGTCTGTTGATGACTGGAAACATATGGCCTGGTGGGACGAATCTCGTTTCAGATTGTGTCGAGCGGATGATCATTTACGGGTATGGAGGCAACGTAATGACTCCATGGACCCTGCATGTCAGCAGGGGACTGTTCAAGCCGGTGGAGGCTCTGTGGGGCGTGTGCAGCTGGAGTGATGTGAGACCCCTGATACGTCTAGGAACGTGGCAGACAGGTGACACGGACGTAACCATCCTGTCTGATCACCTGCATACATTCGTGTCCGTTATGCATTCCGACGGACTTGGGAAATTCCAGGAGGACAATGCGGAGTCTCACACGTCCAGAATTGCTAGAGAGTGGTTCCAGAAACACTCTTCTGAGTTTAAACACCTCCGCTAGCCATCAAACTCCCCAGACACGAACATTATTGAGCATATCTGGGATGCCTTGCAACGTGATGTTCAGAAAAGATCTCCAACCACTCGTACTGTTACGGATTTATAGACAGCCCTGCAGCATTCACGGTGTCAGTTCTCTCCAGCACTCCTTCACACATCAGTCGAGTCCATGCCAGGTCGTGTTGCGGCACTTTCGCGTGTTCGCGGGGCCCTACTCGATATTATGCAGGTATGCCAGTTTCTTCGGCTCTTCAGTGTTTGTTAGATATTTTTACAGTTAATAGTATGTGGCAAACTGCCTTAGCTCTCGGGCTTTATCATTACTTATTTGTTCTCCGAAAGTGCCATGTGCTTCTGATGCTGGTTGACTTCCTGTTCTATTTTACAATGTAGTGAATGTATTTCTAGTTGTTGGTTCTTTCTGTTACAGGTGAGTAGTGTCGAAAACTGGTACTGAAAGTTGTGGATTACATCCCGTGACGTGTGCATTTATTGAGGTAGGTGAGCATCGAGCGGTTCTTCCTTTTAATGCATTCCTATGCAAGCCTGTGTGCTGTAGTTTCAGTAAAAGGACGCCCACTGTGTCTATAAAGTTAAACTGCTTTGATTTATAGTAAATACATACGGTCTTTGGAAGCGGCATTTTGCTTCAAGCCCACTGATTGTAAATTTAGACGACAATGACGTCTTTAAGATAATTCGTGCCTGGATTTACAGGCTCACTGGAGACCAGTTCTTCAAGTTTATAAGCTTAAAGTGACTGAAAAGAAGAAAAAGGAAGAGGCTGAGCACTTTTCTACATTATCTGCAATCTTCAAATGATAGGTCGCGGAATTAAGATAAAAAAGTTCGAATGAAAATCCAGTTAGTAGTCTCATAAGCTCGTACTGTTTTTCTGAATTCTATGCAGATTAATAAACATCGAACTGAGCCTAGCTGATAAATGAGATTTAAACTTAGACATTATACTATAATTTGGAAGCTGCTTTCCTCAGGAGTTCTTTAGTGATTTGCAACCGTTAATAGCTAAAATATTCCGAAACAAAGACAGTTGCAATGATGGAACCCGCTTAATTTCAATGAAAAATACGAATAATGATTCAAAAAAACTCATCCTTTCAAGTAAACCTGCCATTGATACCTGTCCCGCTGTAGGCCTATACAGAACTAATTAAAGACATTTGCTGATATAGTCTAAAATCATCTTTTCATCATATAATGTTATGGTCAAACCATTCTACTCAGTGAATGGGGAACCGTAAGGGCAGTTATACATGTTGTTCTTTGTCGACCACATTTCCATTTAACTTCCCATGGGATGGATATGTTCTGGCATCTGCTTCTATGGAATATTTCGGTATTATAATTCCTAATAATTGCGTGCTTGTTGCCGTCTCTTACGAGCCACCTTCATCAACAAAATGTGTGTAACTGAAAATGCACAGCATTTCTTGATAATATATCTTATAAATAAAATTTATTACTCTCAATGCACAGAATAATTTTTAACACGTAGTAACTACGTCAGCAACTGACAAAAAATTACAGTAAAGTTGATAAGCACATTTGGCAAAAATATTGTAATATCCCCAGGAGACATCACATTAATACCGCGTAACACCGTCTGGCACATATGCAGACTGGTGTTTTGTTAGGTGAATTTAATATTGATCACATTGAGCTTTGTTTCGTGTTACCACTGCTATTTTGCGTGAGAATGAATTATGATCTCGTAGGTGCGTTTGTGTGAAGGTGTGTTTGTGTTTGTGTCATGCGACACGCTTATTATGTTGTTCAGTCTGCAGATACCTTATGCAACTCTTCAGTGGAGAACAGTGATAATATAATTTGACAGATATAAACTTTTTTCTTTCTTATTCATATAACTATTGCATACCTGAGTGGAACTCATTACCTTTGAGCTGCAGACAATCTCTTCACTTCAACTTCCTGTTTTCTCCTCACTGCATGTAACAGATGTTATATAAGCACTGCGCTTCTCATTCAGTCAGCTTGGTTAGGTTATCTAGAATATCGTCTATGACTAGTTCAGTTGTTAGAAAAACTTGGGTTCTATTCACATGTCATTACTTGACTAAACCCAGTTGTTTTTTGTGGTCATCAGTCCGAAGACTTTTTCGTAACAGTTCTCTACCGTAGTCTACCCTGTGCAAACCTCATCTCGAAATAATTACTGCAACTTACATCCTTTTGAACGTGCTTACTGTATTCAACTCTTGCTCTCCCCCACTCCCCCAACGATTTTACCCTCTCCTCTAACCCTCCCCCCCCCCCCCCAGTACACACACACACACACACACACACACACACACACACACACACACACACACACACACACACTTCCCTTCAGTACTAAATTTGTGATCCTTTCATGTCTCAGAAAGTGTAGACTCAACCGATACTTTCCTTCAATCAAGTTGTCCCACAAATTTCCTTTCTCTCCAATTCTGTTCAGTACCTCCTCATTACTTACACAATCTACTTCTCTAATCTTCAGCATTCTTCTGTAGCACTACATTTCAAAAGAAGCTGTTCTCTTCTTCTGTAAACTATTTATCATCCAGGTTTCACTTGCATAGAAGGCCACACTCCAGACAAATACCTTCAGAAAATTTTTCCTATCACTTTAGTCTGTATTTGATGCTAACATATTTCTCTTCTTCAGAAACAGTTTTATTGGCATTGCCCGTCTACGTTTAATGTCCTCTCTACTTTGGCCGTCTTGAGTTGTTTTATCGACCAAACGGCAAAACTAATCTACTACTTTCAGCCCCTAGTTTCCTAATCTAATTCCCTCAGCATTACCTGTTTTAATTTGACTAAATTCCATTATTTCTGTTTTCCTTTTGTTGATGTTCATCTTATATCGTCTTTTCAAGACACTATCATTCCTTTCAGCCTGCCGCTGTGGCTGAGCGGTTCTAGGCGTCAGTCTGGAGCCGCTCGACCGCTACTGTCGCAGGTTCGAATCCTGCCTCGGGCATGAGTGTGTGTGATGTCTTTAGGTTAGTTAGGTTTAAGTAGTTCTAAGTGTAGGGGACTGATGACCTCATATGTTAAGTCCCATAGTGCTTAGAGCCATTTGAACCATCATTCCTTTCAGCTGTTCTTCCAATTTGTTTGCTGTCTCTGATAAGATTACAACGTCGGCAAACCTCAAAGCTTTTATTTGTTCTTGCTGAACTTCAATTCCTTCTACATATTTGTATTTCGTTTCCTTCACCGCTGGCTCAATGTACAGATTGAACAACGTCGGGGATAGGCTGCAGGTCTGTCTCACTCAACCGCTGTTGCTCTTTCATTCCCCTCGACTATTATAACTGCCGTATAATATCTGCACGAGTTGTATATAACCTTGCGTTGCCTATTTTACCCCTCCAACCAGATATATCCAGAATTAATAAATACAGGGCATTTCTGTAAGAGCGTTGAAAAATATAGCAGGATGTAGAGAATGCTCCACTGAACAATTTCAGGTGGTTATATTCTTTGTCTAGAATGTCTGTTTTCCAGCTTATATACAACTAACATGCGTACAAGTTTACACTTACTGTACTGTTTATTTACATGTGCATTCTTTATTTCCTGCAAGGAAACAAGGACGAGCCTGATTACTAGGAAGTCATGATGTAGGTTTTGCTTACTTTACTTGTGCATAGGGTGGCTCTGTTGTATCGTATTTACATTGGCTTACGTACCCTTGGCTGTTCATTAGAGGATGTGGATACAATATGACGGTGCACGGCCTCACTTCAGTGTGGATGTCCCCAACCATCTCAATGCAGTATTTCCTTGTCGCTGGATTGGAACAAGAGTTTCCATTCCATGACATGCGAGGTCACCTGACCTGAATCCCCTTGATTATTTCCTATGGAGATATCTAAAGTCACTCGTGTGTCACACCCCAGTGGACACAGAGATCGAATTAGTTGCCAGAATTGTAGCTGCCTGTAATGTGATTCGGAGCACACCAGGGATAGTTGTCAGGGTGCGTCAGATCTTGTTCGCCGATGCCATGCTTGCATTGAGGATGACGGCCATCAGTTTCAGCACTTTTTGTAAGATACAATACAAACGGAACGTTCATCGTATCTGTGATTTGCAGTTAACTGTAACTAATGTAAATAAAAAGGTACACAGAAATGTGGTTTTATTCCTATTATCTCCTTAAGCTGGCTTCTCCAGGTTCCCTACCACAAATTGTTCAATGTAGCATCCTCTACGTCCTTTAAATTTTTGCACGCTCTTTCTGAAACGGAGAGCAGCGCGCTTCGTTACAAGACCATTTAGTAATCGCGAAAGCGTTACGGAGATGACAGATAATCTCCAGTGGAAGACTATGCAGGAGAGACGCTCAGTAGCTCGGTACGGGCTTTTGTTGAAGTTTCGAGAACATACCTTCACCGAGGAGTCAGTATATTGCTCCCTCCAACGTATATCTCGCGAAGAGACCATGAGGATAAAATCAGAGAGATTAGAGCCCACACAGAGGCATACCGACAATCCTTCTTTCCACGAACAATACGAGACTGGAATAGAAGGGAGAACCGATAGAGGTACTCAAGGTAACCTCCGCCACACACCGTCAGGTGGCTTGCGGAGTATGGATGTAGATGTAAATGTAGATGAAACACTTTTTATATCGAGGTGAGCTTTCGACCAAGTTGCAGTGGGCGAAACGGCTATCTTTCTGACGTCCGCAAGTAATTTTTATCTTTTCTAGTCAGTGAACTAAGACACCCTCCTTTTTTTATCCGAATAGAACTATATACTATTTTCGTGGCATTTGAAAGAAGTTTCAAAGAGAAATTCACCGCTATAGCTTGTTTTGGGCTTGAATAAAATCAAAATAGCAGTGCTGCAAACCACTGCCCCGCCGTCAGGAGAAGGGGTTCCACAGAACGCCTGCTTTGTTATATCAAATCTAAGGGACTCCGGTACGGTTCGTGCGTTTATCATCACGGCTGGCATGACAAGTGCTCAAAATGTTGATCTTGAGGATTGCTACGCGCTATAAAGTTATTCTGGAGAAACAATACTACACGTTGAATTTCATCTGCAGTTAACGGCAACACAGGCACTTGTCATAGGGAATTTAACACATTTGGGAGTCGTCAGAGTTCCTCATAGACCTCTTGTTTTAATTTTCGCCCCAGATAAATGTACAGAAGTGTTTGTTAAGCGTGCACACCATTTTGCTTTTTCTGAACGTCCGTTATAATGCTGTCCAAATGTTGCCTTAAGAGGATCTGTCATTACATTTGCGGAATGGAAGGTGCTTCCGTCATGTTCATACCACAATGAATGCCTTATATGCAGTGGATGTCTTCCAATAACTGAGGCAGCGGCATTTCTTAGGAACTGGAGATAACTGAGTGAATTTAGATTCTCATCAAAAAAGAGAGGACCAATTATGCATGTCTTGAAAAATACGCAGCAGACGTTGACGGTCCGAAAGCGTAGTTTTTATCACTTCTGAGTCACCGTGAATTTTCAACTGTCCTTAAACAAAATTTTGCGTAGCTATAGCGCACCACTTTCAACTGTCGTAGACAAAGTTCGGAGAACCGTAACAAACTTTGAAAGTCATTGCCATGAAACGGTGCATGCAGTTGAAGGCGAAGTGGAGGAATTGCGATAGAATGTAGTGTTCGTATAGCACTTGTTTGGTTGACTCGCCTCGTACTTCCGAGGTGACTCTTAGTGACGTCTGCACTATGTGCAACTGCTGCTAAAATGATAGTTTCATTTCTTTCATCAGTTTTCTTTTTCCTAGGCATATTTTATTCTATACATATCCAGTTTCCCATGATTTTTTTATAATCTATGCAAAGTGCTTGCCACTACCTGGATACCCTTCAGCATACAACCGCACCGCTGTCCGACATTCGCCGGCCAGTGTGGCCGTGCGGTTAAAGGCGCTTCAGTCTGGAACCGCGTGACCGCTGCGGTCGCAGGTTCGAATCCTGCCTCGGGCATGACTGTGTGTGATGTCCTTAGGTTAGTTAGTTTTAATTAGTTCTAAGTTCTAGGCGACTGATGACCTCAGAAGTTAAGTCGCATAGTGCTCAGAGCCATTTGAACCATTTTTTGTCCGACATTCGCTTTTTCCATTTTCGTATACATGGTGAATTTTTCAATAGCCTTTTTAGTAAGTTACTTGATTGCTGCAACAGTAGAACAGGAACTGATGCGTTTCAAGCGCGCAGGGAACACAAAAGTCATAGATGAGTTGCTTGTTTGCTTATACTTGGTATAAAAGGGCAGGTGTTCGCTGGAATCTTTTCTACTGTCGGCGGAACAGTAATCTGCGGCGCTCTTACCTTGATACTGCATGATCAAGTCCCATACATGTTATTTCGTTGACGTTCCCTGAGGAGCTTCCTTCAAATGCGACAGAAAAATTATAGTTCCATTGTAAAAGAAACGAACTAAATAGGATAAAAATTACTTTGGAATGTCTGGAAATTCGCCATAGTGCCTGCTACAGCTAGGAGAAAACCGTACCTCGATACACACTACTGGCCATTAAAATTGCTATACCACGAAGATGAGGTGCTACAGACGCGAAATTTAACCGACAGGAAGAAGATGCTGTGATATGCAAATGATTAGCTTTTCAGAGCATTCACACAAGGTTGGCGCCGGTGCCGACACCTACAACGTGTTGACGAGGAACGTTTCCAACCGATTTCTCATACACAAACAGCAGCTGACCGGCGTTGCCTGGTGAGACGTTATTGTGATGCCTCGTGTAAGGAGGAGAAATGCGTACGATCACGTTTCCGACTTTGATAAAGGTCGGATTGTAGCCTATGGCGATTGCGGTTTATCGTATCGCGTCATTGCTGCTCGCGTTGGTCGAGATCCAATGACTGTTGGCAAAATATGGAATCGGTGGGTTCAGGAGGGTAATACGGAACGCCATGCTGGATCCCAACGGCCTTGCATCACTAGCAGTCGAGATGACAGGCATCTTATCCCCATGGTTGTAACGGATCGTGCAGCCACGTCTCGATCCCTGAGTCAACAGATGGGGACGTTTGCAAGACAACAACCATCTGCACGAACAGTTCGACGACGTTTGATGTAGCATGGACTATCAGTCCGGAGACCATGGCTGCGGTTACCCTTGATGCTGCATCACAGACAGGAGCGCCTGCGATGGTGTACTCAACGATGAACCTGCGTGCACGAAAGGCAAAACGCCACTTTCTCGGATGAATCCAGGTTCTGTTTACAGCATCATGATGGTCGCATCCGTGTTTGGCGACATCGCGGTGAACGCACATTGGAAGCGTGTATTCGTCGTCGCCGTACTGGCGTATCACCCGGCGTGATGGTATGGGGTGCCATTGATTACACGTCTAGGTCACCTCTTGTTCGCACTGACGGCACTTTGAACAGTGGACGTTACATTTCAAATGTGTTAATACCCGTGGCTCTACCCTTCATTCGATCCCTGCGAAACCCAACATTTCAGCAGGATAATGCACGACCGCATGTTGGAGGTACTGCACGGGCCTTTACGGATACAGAAAATGTTCGACTGCTGCCCTGGCCAGCACATTCTCCAGATGTCTCACCAATTGAAAACGTCTTGTCAGTGGTGGCTGAGCAACTGGCTCGTCACAGTACTCCAGTCACTACTCTTGATGAACTGTGGTATCGTGTTGAAGCTGCATGGCCAGCTGTACCTGTACACGCGATCCAAGCTCTGTTTGACTCAATGTCCAGGCGTATCAAGGCCGTTATTAGGGCCAGAGGTGGTTGTTCTGGGTACTGATTTCTCAGGATCCATGCATCCAAATTGCGTGAAAATGTAATCACACGTCAGTTCTAATATAATATATTTGTCCAATGAATATCCGTTGATCATCTGAATTTCTTCTTGGTGCAGCAATTTTAATGGCTAGTAGTGTATTTATTCATTGTAGATGTATCTGGAGCTACCTGTCTTAGTTTCCCCATCCAGCATAAGGCCTCCGTGTCAATGAAGGACTTGCCCCTAGAAATACTTGAAGTGGCCAGACAAAGGCTAACAACGTTATTGATTTCGACGTCATATTTCATACTTTATCTTGGCTTATCAGGAAGCACCAGAAGTAATAAGTGATCAGCATCTTCGATTTGCAACCATAAGTTAGTTACGAGCATTAGGCTTACAAGTGATACAGAATAAGCTCTTGTGACACGACAAGCAAACAAAAGCTCAATAATTTGCTCATAGCATGGCACTGACGAAATTGATGAGACACGTATAAAGAACTTAAAAAAGTTAATAATCACAAGTCCTTGACAAACAACTTTTTGTAGTTTAATACTATTACAGACAAAATTAAGGGTTAAAGGACATTGTAGTACACTACAGACTTAAGTAGTGTTGTTGCTAGCATAAAACAAAGAGTAGAAAAGTAAGGAGATGCAACCCCTGTAGTATACAACAGTTAAATTGAAATTATCCTCAGCAAGCGAACATCTCCTCAGTGACTGCACAGCTGACTGAATTACGTCAGAGAGAACGCTTGTCGGCTGCTGGTTCAAACGTCGCAACCAGATTTACCGGAGAAGTAGGTCCCTGCATCAGCCCTTCGCAAGAGAGATACATATTCATTGCCTCATTAATGCCGCCAACCAATCTCACGGGCCGGCTGCCCGCACAGGCACTGGGCCGAGATGCAGCAAAGGAACTGCTAACAGGCCCGTCAACACTCAGCGGCGCGTCCGCAGTGGAGTACTACTTGCCAACAAAGGAAATCACCCTCGTAATTGTAGCGTTGAGCGTCCATCATCGACGGTGCTACTGTACTCACTTGTCAGTCAGTACCTCGACTGATTACTTGTTTCATTACTGTGGTGTAGAATGTTTCTCTGTCGCAGCTGATTCCAAAGAATCACCCATGTAATTGTGGCGTTGAGCGTCCACAATCGACGGTGCTACTGTACTCACTTGTCAGCCAGTACCTCGACTGATTACTTGTTTCATTACTGTGGTGTAGAATGTTTCTCTGTCGCAGCTGATTCCAAAGAATCACCCATGTAATTGTGGCGTTGAGCGTCCACAATCGACGGTGCTACTGTACTCACTTGTCAGTCAGTGCCTTGACTGATTACTCGTTTCATTACTGTGGTGTAGAATGTTTCTCTGTCGCAGCTGATTCCAAAGAATCACCCATGTAATTGTGCCGTTGAGCGTCCATAATCGACGGTGCTACTGTACTCACTTGTCAGTCAGTACCTCGACTGATTACTTGTTTCATTACTGTGGTGTAGAATGTTTCTCTGTCGCAGCTGATTCCAAAGAATCACCCATGTAATTGTGGCGTTGAGCGTCCACAATCGACGGTGCTACTGTACTCACTTGTCAGCCAGTACCTCGACTGATTACTTGTTTCATTACAGTGGTGTAGAATGTTTCTCTGTCGCAGCTGATTCCAAAGCATCACCCATGTAATTGTGGCGTTGAGCGTCCACAATCGACGGTGCTACTGTACTCACTTGTCAGTCAGTGCCTTGACTGATTACTCGTTTCATTACTGTGGTGTAGAATGTTTCTCTGTCGCAGCTGATTCCAAAGAATCACACATGTAATTGTAGCGTTGAGCGTCCATCATCGACGGTGCTACTGTACTCACTTGTCAGCCAGTACCTCGACTGATTACTTGTTTCATTACTGTGGTGTAGAATGTTTCTCAGTCGCAGCTGATTCCAAAGAATCGCCCTTGTAATTGTAGCGTTGAGCGTCCATCATCGAACGTGCTACTGTACTCACTTGTCGACTGATTACTTGTTTCATTACTGTGGTGTAGAATGTTCCTCTGTCGCAGCTGATTCCAAAGAATGACCCTTGTAATTGTAGCGTTGAGCGTCCATCATCGAAAGTGCTACTGTACTCACCTGTCGACTGATTACTTGTTTCATTACTGTGGTGTAGAATGTTCCTTTGTTGCAGCTGATTCCAAAGAATAACCCTTGTAATTGTAGCGTTGAGCGTCCACAATCGACGGTGCTACTGTACTTACTTGTCAGTCAATACCTTGATTGATAACTTGTTTCATTACTGTGGTGTAGAATGTTTCTCTGTCGCAGCTGATTCCAAAGAATCACCCTTGTAATTGTAGCGTTGAGCGTCCATCATCGAACGTGCTACTGTACTCACTTGTCGACTGATTACTTCTTTCATTACTGTGGTGTAGAATGTTCCTCTGTCGCAGCTGATTCCAAAGAATGACCCTTGTAATTGTAGCGTTGAGCGTCCATAATCGAAGGTGCTACTGTACTCACTTGTCAGTCAGTACCTCGACTGGTTACTTGTTTCATTACTGTGGTGTAGAATGTTTCTCTGTCGCAGCTGATTCCAAAGAATCACCCTCGTAATTGTAGCGTTGAGCGTCCATCATCGACGGTGTTACTGTACTCACTTGTCAGTCAGTACCTCGACGGATTACTTGTTTCATTACTGTGGTGTAGAATGTTCCTCTGTTGCAGCTGATTCCAAAGAATAACCCTTGTAATTGTAGCGTTGAGCGTCCATCATCGACGGTGCTACTGTACTTACTTGTCAGTCAATACCTTGACTGATTACTTGTTTCATTACTGTGGTGTAGAATGTTTCTCTGTCGCAGCTGATTCCAAAGAATCACCCTTGTAATTGTAGCGTTGAGCGTCCATCATCGAACGTGCTACTGTACTCACTTGTCGACTGATTACTTGTTTCATTACTGTAGTGTAGAATGTTCCTCTGTCGCAGCTGATTCCAAAGAATGACCCTTGTAATTGTAGCGTTGAGCGTCCATAATCGAAGGTGCTACTGTACTCACTTGTCAGTCAGTACCTCGACTGGTTACTTGTTTCATTACTGTGGTGTAGAATGTTTCTCTGTCGCAGCTGATTCCAAAGAATCACCCTCGTAATTGTAGCGTTGAGCGTCCATCATCGACGGTGTTACTGTACTCACTTGTCAGTCAGTACCTCGACGGATTACTTGTTTCATTACTGTGGTGTAGAATGTTTCTCTGTCGCAGCTGATTCCAAAGAATCGCCCTTGTAATTGTAGCGTTGAACGTCCATCATCGAACGTCCTACTGTACTCACTTGTCGACTGACTACTTGTTTCATTACTGTGGTGTAGAATGTTCCTCTGTCGCAGCTGATTCCAAAGAATGACCCGTGTAATTGTAGCGTTGAGCGTCCATCATCGAACGTGCTACTGCACTCACTTGTCGACTGATTACTTGTTTCATTACTGTGGTGTAGAATGTTTCTCTGTCGCAACTGATTCCAAAGAATCACCCTTGTAATTGTAGCGTTGAGCGTCCATCATCGAACGTGCTACTGTACTCACTTGTCGACTGATTACTTGTTACATTACTGTGGTGTAGAATGTTCCTCTGTTGCAGCTGATTCCAAAGAATAACCCTTGTAATTGTAGCGTTGAGCGTCCATAATCGAAGGTGCTACTGTACTCACTTGTCAGTCAGTACCTCGACTGGTTACTTGTTTCATTACTGTGGTGTAGAATGTTTCTCTGTCGCAGCTGATTCCAAAGAATCACCCTCGTAATTGTACCGTTGAGCGTCCATCATCGAACGTGCTACTGTACTCACTTGTCGACTGATTACTTGTTTCATTACTGTGGTGTAGAATGTTCCTCTGTCGCAACTGATTCCAAAGAATGACCCTTGTAATTGTAGCGTTGAGCGTCCATAATCGAAGGTGCTACTGTACTCACTTGTCAGTCAGTACCTCGACTGGTTACTTGTTTCATTACTGTGGTGTAGAATGTTTCTCTGTCGCAGCTGATTCCAAAGAATCACCCTCGTAATTGTAGCGTTGAGCGTCCATCATCGACGGTGCTACTGTACTCACTTGTCAGTCAATACCTTGACTGATTACTTGTTTCATTACTGTGGTGTAGAATGTTTCTCTGTCGCAGCTGATTCCAAAGAATCACCCTCGTAATTGTAGCGTTGAGCGTCCATCATTGACGGTGTTACTGTACTCACTTGTCTGTCAGTACCTCGACGGATTACTTGTTTCATTACTGTGGTGTAGAATGTTTCTCTGTCGCAGCTGATTCCAAAGAATCACCCTTGTAATTGTAGCGTTGAGCGTCCATCATCGACGGTGCTACTGTACTCACTTGTCAGTCAATACCTTGACTGATTACTTGTTTCATTACTGTGGTGTAGAATGTTTCTCTGTCGCAGCTGATTCCAAAGAATCACCCTTGTAATTGTAGCGTTGAGCGTCCATAATCGAAAGTGCTACTGTACTCACTTGTCAGTCAGTACCTCGACTGGTTACTTGTTTCATTACTAAGGTGTAGAATAGTTCTCTGTCGCAGCTGATTCCAAAGAATCACCCTCGTAATTGTAGCGTTGAGCGTCCATCATCGACGGTGTTACTGTACTCACTTGTCAGTCAGTACCTCCACTGATTACTTGTTTCATTACTGTGGTGTAGAATGTTTCTCTGTCGCAGCTGATTCCAAAGAATCACCCTTGTAATTGTAGCGTTGAGCGTCCATCATCGACGGTGCTACTGTATTCACTTGTCAGTCAATACCTTGACTGATTACTTGTTTCATTACTGTGGTGTAGAATGTTTCTCTGTCGCAGCTGATTCCAAAGAATCACGCTTGTAATTGTAGCGTTTAGCGTCCATCATCGACGGTGCTACTGTACTCACTTTTCAGTCAATACCTTGTTTGATTACTTGTTTCATTACTGTGGTGTAGAATGTTTCTCTGTCGCAGCTGATTCCAAAGAATCGCCCTTGTAATTGTAGCGTTGAGAGTCCATCATCGACGGTGCTACTGTACTCACTTGTCAGTCAATACCTTGACTGATTACTTGTTTCATTACTGTGGTGTAGAATGTTTCTCTGTCGCAGCTGATTCCAAAGAATCACCCATGTAATTGTGGCGTTGAGCGTCCATCATCGAACGTGCTACTGTACTCACTTGTCGACTGATTACTTGTTTCATTACTGTGGTGTAGAATGTTTCTCTGTCGCAGCTGATTCCAAAGAATCGCCCTTGTAATTGTAGCGTTGAGCGTCCATAATCGAAGGTGCCACTGTACTCACTTGTCAGTCAGTACCTCGACTGGTTACTTGTTTCATTACTGTGGTGTAGAATGTTTCTCTGTCGCAGCTGATTCCAAAGAATCACCCTTGTAATTGTAGCGATGAGCGTCCATAATCGAAGGTGCTACTGTACTCACTTGTCCACTGATTACTTGTTTCATTACTGTGGTGTAGAATGTTTCTCTGTCGCAGCTGATTCCAAAGAATCACCCTAGTAATTGTAGCGTTGAGCGTCCATCATCGACGGTGCTACTGTACTCACTTGTCAGTCAATACCTTGTTTGATTACTTGTTTCATTACTGTGGTGTAGAATGTTTCTCTGTCTCAGCTGATTCCAAAGAATCACGCTTGTAATTGTAGCGTTGAGCATCCATCCTCGACGGTGCTACTGTACTCACTTGTCAGTCAATACCTTGTTTGATTACTTGTTTCATTAATGTGGTGTAGAATGTTTCTCTGTCGCAGCTGATTCCAAAGAATCACCCTTGTAATTGTAGCGTTGAGCGTCCATCATCGAACGTGCTACTGTACTCACTTGTCGACTGATTACTTGTTTCATTCCTGTGGTGTAGAATGTTCCTCTGTCGCAGCTGATTCCAAAGAATGACCCTTGTAATTGTAGCGTTGAGCGTCCATAATCGAAGGTGCTACTGTACTCACTTGTCAGTCAGTACCTCGACTGGTTACTTATTTCATTACTGTGGTGTAGAATGTTTCTCTGTCGCAGCTGATTCCAAAGAATCACCCTCGTAATTGTAGCGTTGAGCGTCCATCATCGAACGTGCTACTGTACTCACTTGTCGACTGATTACTTGTTTCATTACTGTGGTGTAGAATGTTCCTCTGTCGCAACTGATTCCAAAGAATGACCCTTGTAATTGTAGCGTTGAGCGTCCATCATCGAAGGTGCTACTGTACTCACTTGTCAGTCAGTACCTCGACTGGTTACTTGTTTCATTACTGTGGTGTAGAATGTTTCTCTGTCGCAGCTGATTCCAAAGAATCACCCTCGTAATTGTAGCGTTGAGCGTCCATCATCGACGGTGCTACTGTACTCACTTGTCAGTCAATACCTTGACTGATTACTTGTTTCATTACTGTGGTGTAGAATGTTTCTCTGTCGCAGCTGATTCCAAAGAATCAACCTTGTAATTGTAGCGTTGAGCGTCCATAATCGAAGGTGTTACTGTACTCACTTGTCAGTCAGTACCTCGACTGATTACTTGTTTCATTACTGTGGTGTAGAATGTTTCTCTGTCGCAGCTGATTCCAAAGAATCACCCTCGTAATTGTAGCGTTGAGCGTCCATCATCGACGGTGTTACTGTACGCACTTGTCAGTCAGTATCTCGACGGATTACTTGTTTCATTACTGTGGTGTAGAATGTTTCTCTGTCGCAGCTGATTCCAAAGAATCACCCTTGTAATTGTAGCGTTGAGCGTCCATCATCGACGGTGCTACTGTACTCACTTGTCAGTCAATACCTTGACTGATTACTTGTTTCATTACTGTGGTGTAGAATGTTTCTCTGTCGCAGCTGATTCCAAAGAATCGCCCTTGTAATTGTAGCGTTGAGCGTCCATCATCGAACGTGCTACTGTACTCACTTGTCGACTGATTACTTGTTTCATTACTGTGGTGTAGGATGTTCCTCTGTTGCAGCTGATTCCAAAGAATAACCCTTGTAATTGTAGCGTTGAGCGTCCATAATCGAAGGTGCTACTGTACTCACTTGTCAGTCAGTACCTCGAATGGTTACTTGTTTCATTACTGTGGTGTAGAATGTTTCTCTGTCGCAGCTGATTCCAAAGAATCACCCTGGTAATTGTAGCGTTTAGCGTTCATCATCGACGGTGTTACTGTACTCACTTGTCAGTCAGTACCTCGACTTATTACTTGTTTCATTACTGTGGTGTGGAATGTTTCTCCGTCGCAGCTCATTCCAAAGAATCACCCTTGTAATTGTAGCGTTGAGCGTCCATAATCGAAGGTGCTACTGTACTCACTTGTCGACTGATTACTTATTTCATTACTGTGGTGTAGAATGTTTCTCTGTCGCAGCTAATTCCAAAGAATCACCCTTGTAATTGTAGCGTTGAGCGTCCATCATCGACGGTGTTACTGTACTCACTTGTCAGTCAGTACCTCGACTGATTACTTGTTTCATTACTGTGGTATAGAATGTTTCTCTGTCGCAGCTGATTCCAAAGAATCACCCTTGTAATTGTAGCGTTGAGCGTCCATCATCGACGGTGCTACTGTACTCACTTGTCAGTCAATACCTTGACTGATTACTTGTTTCATTACTGTGGTGTAGAATGTTTCTCTGTCGCAGCTGATTCCAAAGAATCACGCTTGTAATTGTAGCGTTGAGCGTCCATCATCGACGGTGCTACTGTACTCACTTGTCAGTCAATACCTTGTTTGATTACTTGTTTCATTACTGTGGTGTAGAATGTTTCTCTGTCGCAGCTGATTCCAAAGAATCACCCTTGTAATTGTAGCGTTGAGCGTCCATAATCGAAGGTGCTACTGTACTCACTTGTCAGTCAGTACCTCGACTGGTTACTTGTTTCATTACTGTGGTGTAGAATGTTTCTCTGTCGCAACTGATTCCAAAGAATCACCCTCGTAATTGTAGCGTTGAGCGTCCATCATCGACGGTGTTACTGTACTCACTTGTCAGTCAGTACCTCGACTGATTACTTGTTTCATTACTGTGGTGTAGAATGTTTCTCTGTCGCAGATGATTCCAAAGAATCACCCTTGTAATTGTAGCGTTGAGCGTCCATCATCGACGGTGCTACTGTACTCACTTGTCAGTCAATACCTTGACTGATTACTTGTTTCATTACTGTGGTGTAGAATGTTTCTCTGTCGCAGCTGATTCCAAAGAATCACCCTTGTAATAGTAGCGTTGAGCGTCAATAATCGAAGGTGCTACTGTACTCACTTGTCGACTGATTACTTGTTTCATTACTGTGGTGTAGAATGTTTCTCTGTCGCAGCTGATTCCAAAGAATCGCCCTTGTAATTGTAACGTTGAGCGTCCATAATCGAAGATGCTACTGTACTCACTTGTCAGTCAGTACCTCGACTGGTTACTTGTTTCATTACTGTGGTGTAGAATGTTTCTCTGTCGCAGCTGATTCCAAAGAATCACCCTCGTAATTGCAGCGTTGAGCGTCCATCATCGACGGTGTTACTGTACTCACTTGTCAGTCAGTACCTCGACTGATTACTTGTTTCATTACTGTGGTGTAGAATGTTTCTCTGTCGCAGATGATTCCAAAGAATCACCCTTGTAATTGTAGCGTTGAGCGTCCATCATCGACGGTGCTACTGTACTCACTTGTCAGTCAATACCTTGACTGATTACTTGTTTCATTACTGTGGTGTAGAATGTTTCTCTGTCGCAGCTGATTCCAAAGAATCACCCATGTAATTGTGGCGTTGAGCGTCCATAATCGAAGGTGCTACTGTACTCACTTGTCGACTGATTACTTGTTTCATTACTGTGGTGTAGAATGATTCTCTGTCTCAGCTGACTCCAAAGAATCACGCTTGTAATTGTAGCGTTGAGCGTCCATCATCGACGGTGCTACTGTACTCACTTGTCAGTCAATACCTTGTTTGATTACTTGTTTCATTACTGTGGTGTAGAATGTTTCTCTGTCGCAGCTGATTCCAAAGAATCACCCTTGTAATTGTAGCGTTGAGCGTCCATCATCGAACGTGCTGCTGTACTCACTTGTCGACTGATTACTTGTTTCATTCCTGTGGTGTAGAATGTTCCTCTGTCGCAGCTGATTCCAAAGAATGACCCTTGTAATTGTAGCGTTGAGCGTCCATAATCGAAGGTGCTACTGTTCTCACTTGTCAGTCAGTACCTCGACTGGTTACTTGTTTCATTACTGTGGTGTAGAATGTTTCTCTGTCGCAGCTGATTCCAAAGAATCACCCTCGTAATTGTAGCGTTGAGCATCCATCATCGACGGTGTTACTGTACTCACTTGTCAGTCAGTACCTCGACTGATTACTTGTTTCATTACTGTGGTGTAGAATGTTTCTCCGTCGCAGCTGATTCCAAAAAATCACCCTCGTAATTGTAGCGTTGAGCGTCCATAATCGAAGGTGCTACTGTACTCACTTGTCGACTGATTACTTGTTTCATTCCTGTGGTGTAGAATGTTCCTCTGTCGCAGCTGATTCCAAAGAATGACCCTTGTAATTGTAGCGTTGAGCGTCCATAATCGAAGGTGCTACTGTACTCACTTGTCAGTCAGTACCTCGACTGGTTACTTGTTTCATTACTGTGGTGTAGAATGTTTCTCTGTCGCAGCTGATTCCAAAGAATCACCCTCGTAATTGTAGCGTTGAGCGTCCATCATCGAACGTGCTACTGTACTCACTTGTCGACTGATTACTTGTTTCGTTACTGTGGTGTAGAATGTTCCTCTGTCGCAACTGATTCCAAAGAATGACCCTTGTAATTGTAGCGTTGAGCGTCCATAATCGAAGGTGCTACTGAACTCACTTGTCAGTCAGTACCTCGACTGGTTACTTGTTTCATTACTGTGGTGTAGAATGTTTCTCTGTCGCAGCTGATTACAAAGAATCACCCTCGTAATTGTAGCGTTGAGCGTCCATCATCGACGGTGCTACTGTACTCACTTGTCAGTCAATACCTTGACTGATTACTTGTTTCATTACTGTGGTGTAGAATGTTTCTCTGTCGCAGCTGATTCCAAAGAATCACCCTCGTAATTGTAGCGTTGAGCGTCCATCATCGACGGTGTTACTGTACTCACTTGTCAGTCAGTATCTCGACGGATTACTTGTTTCATTACTGTGGTGTAGAATGTTTCTCTGTCGCAGCTGATTCCAAAGAATCACGCTTGTAATAGTAGCGTTGAGCGTCCATCATCGACGGTGCTACTGTACTCACTTGTCAGTCAATACCTTGACTGATTACTTGTTTCATTACTGTGGTGTAGAATGTTTCTCTGTCGCAGCTGATTCCAAAGAATCGCCTTGTAATTGTAGCATTGAGCGTCCATCATCGAACGTGCTACTGTACTCACTTGTCGACTGATTACTTGTTTCATTACTGTGGTGTAGAATGTTCCTCTGTTGCAGCTGATTCCAAAGAATAACCCTTGTAATTGTAGCGTTGAGCGTCCATAATCGAAGGTGCTACTGTACTCACTTGTCAGTCAGTACCTCGACTGGTTACTTGTTTCATTACTGTGGTGTAGAATGTTTCTCTGTCGCAGCTGATTCCAAAGAATCACCCTCGTAATTGTAGCGTTGAGCGTCCATCATCGACGGTGTTACTGTACTCACTTGTCAGTCAGTACCTCGACTGATTACTTGTTTCATTACTGTGGTGTAGAATGTTTCTCCGTCGCAGCTCATTCCAAAGAATCACCCTTGTAATTGTAGCGTTGAGCGTCCATAATCGAAGGTGCTACTGTACTCACTTGTCGACTGATTACTTGTTTCATTACTGTGGTGTAGAATGTTTCTCTGTCGCAGCTGATTCCAAAGAATCACCCTCGTAATTGTAGCGTTGAGCGTCCATCATCGACGGTGTTACTGTACTCACTTGTCAGTCAGTACCTCGACTGATTACTTGTTTCATTACTGTGGTATAGAATGTTTCTCTGTCGCAGCTGATTCCAAAGAATCACCCTTGTAATTGTAGCGTTGAGCGTCCATCATCGACGGTGCTACTGTACTCACTTGTCAGTCAATACCTTGACTGATTACTTGTTTCATTACTGTGGTGTAGAATGTTTCTCTGTCGCAGCTGATTCCAAAGAATCACGCTTGTAATTGTAGCGTTGAGCGTCCATCATCGACGGTGCTACTGTACTCACTTGTCAGTCAATACCTTGTTTGATTACTTGTTTCATTACTGTGGTGTAGAATGTTTCTCTGTCGCAGCTGATTCCAAAGAATCACCCTTGTAATTGTAGCGTTGAGCGTCCATCATCGAACGTGCTACTGTACTCACTTGTCGACTGACTACTTGTTTCATTCCTGTGGTGTAGAATGTTCCTCTGTCGCAGCTGATTCCAAAGAATGACCCTTGTAATTGTAGCGTTGAGCTTCCATAATCGAAAGTGCTACTGTTCTCACTTGTCAGTCAGTACCTCGACTGGTTACTTGTTTCATTACTGTGGTGTAGAATGTTTCTCGGTCGCAGCTGATTCCAAAGAATGACCCTCGTAATTGTAGCGTTGAGCATCCATCATCGACGGTGTTACTGTACTCACTTGTCAGTCAGTACCTCGACTGATTACTTGTTTCATTACTGTGGTGTAGAATCTTTCTCCGTCGCAGCTGATTCCAAAAAATCACTCTTGTAATTGTAGCGTTGAGCGTCCGTAATCGAAGGTGCTACTGTACTCACTTGTCGACTGATTACTTGTTTCATTACTGTGGTGTAGAATGTTTCTCTGTCGCAGCTGATTCCAAAGAATCACCCTCGTAATTGTAGCGTTGAGCATCCATCATCGACGGTGTTACTGTACTCACTTGTCAGTCAGTACCTCGACTGATTACTTGTTTCATTACTGTGGTGTAGAATGTTTCTCCGTCGCAGCTGATTCCAAAAAATCACCCTCGTAATTGTAGCGTTGAGCGTCCATAATCGAAGGTGCTACTGTACTCACTTGTCGACTGATTACTTGTTTCATTCCTGTGGTGTAGAATGTTCCTCTGTCGCAGCTGATTCCAAAGAATGACCCTTGTAATTGTAGCGTTGAGCGTCCATAATCGAAGGTGCTACTGTACTCACTTGTCAGTCAGTACCTCGACTGGTTACTTGTTTCATTACTGTGGTGTAGAATGTTTCTCTGTCGCAGCTGATTCCAAAGAATCACCCTCGTAATTGTAGCGTTGAGCGTCCATCATCGAACGTGCTACTGTACTCACTTGTCGACTGATTACTTGTTTCGTTACTGTGGTGTAGAATGTTCCTCTGTCGCAACTGATTCCAAAGAATGACCCTTGTAATTGTAGCGTTGAGCGTCCATAATCGAAGGTGCTACTGAACTCACTTGTCAGTCAGTACCTCGACTGGTTACTTGTTTCATTACTGTGGTGTAGAATGTTTCTCTGTCGCAGCTGATTACAAAGAATCACCCTCGTAATTGTAGCGTTGAGCGTCCATCATCGACGGTGCTACTGTACTCACTTGTCAGTCAATACCCTGACTGATTACTTGTTTCATTACTGTGGTGTAGAATGTTTCTCTGTCGCAGCTGATTCCAAAGAATCACCCTCGTAATTGTAGCGTTGAGCGTCCATCATCGACGGTGTTACTGTACTCACTTGTCAGTCAGTATCTCGACGGATTACTTGTTTCATTACTGTGGTGTAGAATGTTTCTCTGTCGCAGCTGATTCCAAAGAATCACGCTTGTAATAGTAGCGTTGAGCGTCCATCATCGACGGTGCTACTGTACTCACTTGTCAGTCAATACCTTGACTGATTACTTGTTTCATTACTGTGGTGTAGAATGTTTCTCTGTCGCAGCTGATTCCAAAGAATCGCCTTGTAATTGTAGCATTGAGCGTCCATCATCGAACGTGCTACTGTACTCACTTGTCGACTGATTACTTGTTTCATTACTGTGGTGTAGAATGTTCCTCTGTTGCAGCTGATTCCAAAGAATAACCCTTGTAATTGTAGCGTTGAGCGTCCATAATCGAAGGTGCTACTGTACTCACTTGTCAGTCAGTACCTCGACTGGTTACTTGTTTCATTACTGTGGTGTAGAATGTTTCTCTGTCGCAGCTGATTCCAAAGAATCACCCTCGTAATTGTAGCGTTGAGCGTCCATCATCGACGGTGTTACTGTACTCACTTGTCAGTCAGTACCTCGACTGATTACTTGTTTCATTACTGTGGTGTAGAATGTTTCTCCGTCGCAGCTCATTCCAAAGAATCACCCTTGTAATTGTAGCGTTGAGCGTCCATAATCGAAGGTGCTACTGTACTCACTTGTCGACTGATTACTTGTTTCATTACTGTGGTGTAGAATGTTTCTCTGTCGCAGCTGATTCCAAAGAATCACCCTCGTAATTGTAGCGTTGAGCGTCCATCATCGACGGTGTTACTGTACTCACTTGTCAGTCAGTACCTCGACTGATTACTTGTTTCATTACTGTGGTATAGAATGTTTCTCTGTCGCAGCTGATTCCAAAGAATCACCCTTGTAATTGTAGCGTTGAGCGTCCATCATCGACGGTGCTACTGTACTCACTTGTCAGTCAATACCTTGACTGATTACTTGTTTCATTACTGTGGTGTAGAATGTTTCTCTGTCGCAGCTGATTCCAAAGAATCACGCTTGTAATTGTAGCGTTGAGCGTCCATCATCGACGGTGCTACTGTACTCACTTGTCAGTCAATACCTTGTTTGATTACTTGTTTCATTACTGTGGTGTAGAATGTTTCTCTGTCGCAGCTGATTCCAAAGAATCACCCTTGTAATTGTAGCGTTGAGCGTCCATCATCGAACGTGCTACTGTACTCACTTGTCGACTGACTACTTGTTTCATTCCTGTGGTGTAGAATGTTCCTCTGTCGCAGCTGATTCCAAAGAATGACCCTTGTAATTGTAGCGTTGAGCTTCCATAATCGAAAGTGCTACTGTTCTCACTTGTCAGTCAGTACCTCGACTGGTTACCTGTTTCATTACTGTGGTGTAGAATGTTTCTCGGTCGCAGCTGATTCCAAAGAATGACCCTCGTAATTGTAGCGTTGAGCATCCATCATCGACGGTGTTACTGTACTCACTTGTCAGTCAGTACCTCGACTGATTACTTGTTTCATTACTGTGGTGTAGAATCTTTCTCCGTCGCAGCTGATTCCAAAAAATCACTCTTGTAATTGTAGCGTTGAGCGTCCGTAATCGAAGGTGCTACTGTACTCACTTGTCGACTGATTACTTGTTTCATTACTGTGGTGTAGAATGTTTCTCTGTCGCAGCTGATTCCAAAGAATCACCCTTGTAATTGTAGCGTTGAGCGTCCATCATCGACGGTGTTACTGTACTCACTTGTCAGTCAGTACCTCGACTGGTTACTTGTTTCATTACTGTGGTGTAGAATGTTTCTCTGTCGCAGCTGATTCCAAAGAATCACCCTAGTAATTGTAGCGTTGAGCGTCCATCATCGACGGTGTTACTGTACTCACTTGTCAGTCAGTACCTCGACTGATTACTTGTTTCATTACTGTGGTGTAGAATGTTTCTCCGTCGCAGCTCATTCCAAAGAATCACCCTTGTAATTGTAGCGTTGAGCGTCCATAATCGAAGGTGCTACTGTACTCACTTGTCGACTGATTACTTGTTTCATTACTGTGGTGTAGAATGTTTCTCTGTCGCAGCTGATTCCAAAGAATCACCCTTGTAATTGTAGCGTTGAGCGTCCATAATCGAAGGTGCTACTGTACTCACTTGTCAGTCAGTACCTCGACTGGTTACTTGTTTCATTACTGTGGTGTAGAATGTTTCTCTGTCGCAACTGATTCCAAAGAATCACCCTCGTAATTGTAGCGTTGAGCGTCCATCATCGACGGTGTTACTGTACTCACTTGTCAGTCAGTACCTCGACTGATTACTTGTTTCATTACTGTGGTGTAGAATGTTTCTCTGTCGCAGCTGATTCCAAAGAATCACCCTTGTAATTGTAGCGTTGAGCGTCCATAATCGAAGGTGCTACTGTTCTCACTTGTCGACATATTACTTGTTTCAATACTGTGGTGTAGAATGTTTCTCTGTCGCAGCTGATTCCAAAGAATCACCCTTGTAATAGTAGCGTTGAGCGTCAATAATCGAAGGTGCTACTGTACTCACTTGTCGACTGATTACTTGTTTCATTACTGTGGTGTAGAATGTTTCTCTGTCGCAGCTGATTCCAAAGAATCGCCCTTGTAATTGTAGCGTTGAGCGTCCATAATCGAAGATGCTACTGTATTCACTTGTCAGTCAGTACCTCGACTGGTTACTTGTTTCATTACTGTGGTGTAGAATGTTTCTCTGTCGCAGCTGATTCCAAAGAATCACCCTCGTAATTGCAGCGTTGAGCGTCCATCATCGACGGTGTTACTGTACTCACTTGTCAGTCAGTACCTCGACTGATTACTTGTTTCATTACTGTGGTGTAGAATGTTTCTCTGTCGCAGATGATTCCAAAGAATCACCCTTGTAATTGTAGCGTTGAGCGTCCATCATCGACGGTGCTACTGTACTCACTTGTCAGTCAATACCTTGACTGATTACTTGTTTCATTACTGTGGTGTAGAATGTTTCTCTGTCGCAGCTGATTCCAAAGAATCACCCATGTAATTGTGGCGTTGAGCGTCCATAATCGAAGGTGCTACTGTACTCACTTGTCGACTGATTACTTGTTTCATTACTGTGGTGTAGAATGATTCTCTGTCTCAGCTGACTCCAAAGAATCACGCTTGTAATTGTAGCGTTGAGCGTCCATCATCGACGGTGCTACTGTACTCACTTGTCAGTCAATACCTTGTTTGATTACTTGTTTCATTACTGTGGTGTAGAATGTTTCTCTGTCGCAGCTGATTCCAAAGAATCACCCTTGTAATTGTAGCGTTGAGCGTCCATCATCGAACGTGCTGCTGTACTCACTTGTCGACTGATTACTTGTTTCATTCCTGTGGTGTAGAATGTTCCTCTGTCGCAGCTGATTCCAAAGAATGACCCTTGTAATTGTAGCGTTGAGCGTCCATAATCGAAGGTGCTACTGTTCTCACTTGTCAGTCAGTACCTCGACTGGTTACTTGTTTCATTACTGTGGTGTAGAATGTTTCTCTGTCGCAGCTGATTCCAAAGAATCACCCTCTTAATTGTAGCGTTGAGCATCCATCATCGACGGTGTTACTGTACTCACTTGTCAGTCAGTACCTCGACTGATTACTTGTTTCATTACTGTGGTGTAGAATGTTTCTCCGTCGCAGCTGATTCCAAAAAATCACCCTCGTAATTGTAGCGTTGAGCGTCCATAATCGAAGGTGCTACTGTACTCACTTGTCGACTGATTACTTGTTTCATTCCTGTGGTGTAGACTGTTCCTCTGTCGCAGCTGATTCCAAAGAATGACCCTTGTAATTGTAGCGTTGAGCGTCCATAATCGAAGGTGCTACTGTACTCACTTGTCAGTCAGTACCTCGACTGGTTACTTGTTTCATTACTGTGGTGTAGAATGTTTCTCTGTCGCAGCTGATTCCAAAGAATCACCCTCGTAATTGTAGCGTTGAGCGTCCATCCTCGAACGTGCTACTGTACTCACTTGTCGACTGATTACTTGTTTCGTTACTGTGGTGTAGAATGTTCCTCTGTCGCAACTGATTCCAAAGAATGACCCTTGTAATTGTAGCGTTGAGCGTCCATAATCGAAGGTGCTACTGAACTCACTTGTCAGTCAGTACCTCGACTGGTTACTTGTTTCATTACTGTGGTGTAGAATGTTTCTCTGTCGCAGCTGATTCCAAAGAATCACCCTCGTAATTGTAGCGTTGAGCATCCATCATCGACGGTGCTACTGTACTCACTTGTCAGTCAATACCTTGACTGATTACTTGTTTCATTACTGTGGTGTAGAATGTTTATCTGTCGCAGCTGATTCCAAAGAATGACCCTCGTAATTGTAGCGTTGAGCGTCCATCATCGACGGTGTTACTGTAGTCACTTGTCAGTCAGTACCTCGACGGATTACTTGTTTCATTACTGTGGTGTAGAATGTTTCTCTGTCGCAGCTGATTCCAAAGAATCACGCTTGTAATAGTAGCGTTGAGCGTCCATCATCGACGGTGCTACTGTACTCACTTGTCAGTCAATACCTTGACTGATTACTTGTTTCATTACTGTGGTGTAGAATGTTTCTCTGTCGCAGCTGATTCCAAAGAATCGCCTTGTAATTGTAGCATTGAGCGTCCATCATCGAACGTGCTACTGTACTCACTTGTCGACTGATTACTTGTTTCATTACTGTGGTGTAGAATGTTCCTCTGTTGCAGCTGATTCCAAAGAATAACCCTTGTAATTGTAGCGTTGAGCGTCCATAATCGAAGGTGCTACTGTACTAACTTGTCAGTCAGTACCTCGACTGGTTACTTGTTTCATTACTGTGGTGTAGAATGTTTCTCTGTCGCAGCTGATTCCAAAGAATCACCCTCGTAATTGTAGCGTTGAGCGTCCATCATCGACGGTGTTACTGTACTCACTTGTCAGTCAGTACCTCGACTGATTACTTGTTTCATTACTGTGGTGTAGAATGTTTCTCCGTCGCAGCTCATTCCAAAGAATCACCCTTGTAATTGTAGCGTTGAGCGTCCATAATCGAAGGTGCTACTGTACTCACTTGTCGACTGATTACTTGTTTCATTACTGTGGTGTAGAATGTTTCTCTGTCGCAGCTGATTCCAAAGAATCACCCTCGTAATTGTAGCGTTGAGCGTCCATCATCGACGGTGTTACTGTACTCACTTGTCAGTCAGTACCTCGACTGGTTACTTGTTTCATTACTGTGGTGTAGAATGTTTCTCTGTCGCAGCTGATTCCAAAGAATCACCCTTGTAATTGTAGCGTTGAGCGTCCATCATCGACGGTGCTACTGTACTCACTTGTCAGTCAATACCTTGACTGATTACTTGTTTCATTACTGTGGTGTAGAATGTTTCTCTGTCGCAGCTGATTCCAAAGAATCACGCTTGTAATTGTAGCGTTGAGCGTCCATCATCGACGGTGCTACTGTACTCACTTGTCAGTCAATACCTTGTTTGATTACTTGTTTCATTACTGTGGTGTAGAATGTTTCTCTGTCGCAGCTGATTCCAAAGAATCACCCTTGTAATTGTAGGGTTGAGCGTCCATCATCGAACGTGCTACTGTACTCACTTGTCGACTGATTACTTGTTTCATTCCTGTGGTGTAGAATGTTCCTCTGTCGCAGCTGATTCCAAAGAATGACCCTTGTAATTGTAGCGTTGAGCGTCCATAATCGAAGGTGCTACTGTACTCACTTGTCAGTCAGTACCTCGACTGGTTACTTGTTTCATTACTGTGGTGTAGAATGTTTCTCTGTCGCAGCTGATTCCAAAGAATCACCCTTGTAATTGTAGCGTTGAGCGTCCATAATCGAAGGTGCTACTGTACTCACTAGTCGACTGATTACTTGTTTCATTACTGTGGTGTAGAATGTTTCTCTGTCGCAGCTGATTCCAAAGAATCGCCCTTGTAATTGTAGCGTTGAGCGTCCATAATCGAAGGTGCTACTGTACTCACTTGTCAGTCAGTACCTCGACTGGTTACTTGTTTCATTACTGTGGTGTAGAATGTTTCTCTGTCGCAGCTGATTCCAAAGAATCACCCTCGTAATTGTAGCGTTGAGCGTCCATCATCGACGGTGTTACTGTACTCACTTGTCAGTCAGTACCTCGACTGATTACTTGTTTCATTACTGTGGTGTAGAATGTTTCTCTGTCGCAGCTGATTCCAAAGAATCACCCTTGTAATTGTAGCGTTGAGCGTCCATAATCGAAGGTGCTACTGTACTCACTTGTCAGTCAGTACCTCAACTGGTTACTTGTTTCATTACTGTGGTGTAGAATGTTTCTCTGTCGCAGCTGATTCCAAAGAATCGCCCTTGTAATTGTAGCGTTGAGCGTCCATAATCGAAGGTGCTACTGTACTCACTTGTCAGTCAGTACCTCGACTGGTTACTTGTTTCATTACTGTGGTGTAGAATGTTTCTCTGTCGCAGCTGATTCCAAAGAATCACCCTCGTAATTGTAGCGTTGAGCGTCCATCATCGACGGTGCTACTGTACTCACTTGTCAGTCAATACCTTGTTTGATTACTTGTTTCATTACTGTGGTGTAGAATGATTCTCTGTCTCAGCTGATTCCAAAGAATCACGCTTGTAATTGTAGCGTTGAGCGTCCATCATCGAACGTGCTACTGTACTCACTTGTCGACTGATTACTTGTTTCATTCCTGTGGTGTAGAATGTTCCTCTGTCGCAGCTGATTCCAAAGAATGACCCTTGTAATTGTAGCGTTGAGCGTCCATAATCGAAGGTGCTACTGTACTCACTTGTCAGTCAGTACCTCAACTGGTTACTTGTTTCATTACTGTGGTGTAGAATGTTTCTCTGTCGCAGCTGATTCCAAAGAATCACCCTTGTAATTGTAGCGTTGAGCGTCCATCATCGACGGTGCTACTGTACTCACTTGTCAGTCAATACCTCGACTGATTACTTGTTTTATTACTGTGGTGTAGAATGTTTCTCCGTCGCAGCTGATTCCAAAAAATCACCCTTGTAATTGTAGCGTTGAGCGTCCATAATCGAAGGTGCTACTGTACTCACTTGTCGACTGATTACTTGTTTCATTACTGTGGTGTAGAATGTTTCTCTGTCGCAGCTGATTCCAAAGAATCACCCTTGGAATTGTAGCGTTGAGCGTCCATAATCGAAGGTGCTACTGTACTCACTTGTCAGTCAGTACCTCGACTGGTTACTTGTTTCATTACTGTGGTGTAGAATGTTTCTCTGTCGCAGCTGATTCCAAAGAATCACCCTTGTAATTGTAGCGTTGAGCGTCCATCATCGACGGTGCTACTGTACTCACTTGTCAGTCAATACCTCGACTGATTACTTGTTTCATTACTGTGGTGTAGAATGTTTCTCTGTCGCAGCTGATTCCAAAGAATCACCCTCGTAATTGTAGCGTTGAGCGTCCATCATCGACGGTGTTACTGTACTCACTTGTCAGTCAGTACCTCGACTGGTTACTTGTTTCATTACTGTGGTGTAGAATGTTTCTCTGTCGCAGCTGATTCCAAAGAATCACCCTTGTAATTATAGCGTTGAGCGTCCATCATCGACGGTGCTACTGTACTCACTTGTCAGTCAATACCTTGACTGATTACTTGTTTCATTACTGTGGTGTAGAATGTTTCTCTGTCGCAGCTGATTCCAAAGAATCACCCTTGTAATTGTAGCGTTGAGCGTCCATCATCGAACGTGCTACTGTACTCACTTGTCGACTGATTACTTGTTTCATTCCTGTGGTGTAGAATGTTCCTCTGTCGCAGCTGATTCCAAAGAATGACCCTTGTAATTGTAGCGTTGAGCGTCCATAATCGAAGGTGCTACTGTACTCACTTGTCAGTCAGTACCTCGACTGGTTACTTGTTTCATTACTGTGGTGTAGAATGTTTCTCTGTCGCAGCTGATTCCAAAGAATCACCCTTGTAATTGTAGCGTTGAGCGTCCATAATCGAAGGTGCTACTGTACTCACTTGTCGACTGATTACTTGTTTCATTACTGTGGTGTAGAATGTTTCTCTGTCGCAGCTGATTCCAAAGAATCGCCCTTGTAATTGTAGCGTTGAGCGTCCATAATCGAAGGTGCTACTGTACTCACTTGTCAGTCAGTACCTCTACTGGTTACTTGTTTCATTACTGTGGTGTAGAATGTTTCTCTGTCGCAGCTGATTCCAAAGAATCACCCTCGTAATTGTAGCGTTGAGCGTCCATCATCGACGGTGTTACTGTACTCACTTGTCAGTCAGTACCTCGACTGATTACTTGTTTCATTACTGTGGTGTAGAATGTTTCTCTGTCGCAGCTGATTCCAAAGAATCACCCTTGTAATTGTAGCGTTGAGCGTCCATCATCGACGGTGCTACTGTACTCACTTGTCAGTCAATACCTTGTTTGATTACTTGTTTCATTACTGTGGTGTAGAATGATTCTCTGTCTCAGCTGATTCCAAAGAATCACGCTTGTAATTGTAGCGTTGAGCGTCCATCATCGAACGTGCTACTGTACTCACTTGTCGACTGATTACTTGTTTCATTCCTGTGGTGTAGAATGTTCCTCTGTCACAGCTGATTCCAAAGAATGACCCTTGTAATTGTAGCGTTGAGCGTCCATAATCGAAGGTGCTACTGTACTCACTTGTCAGTCAGTACCTCGACTGGTTACTTGTTTCATTACTGTGGTGTAGAATGTTTCTCTGTCTCAGCTGATTCCAAAGAATCACCCTTGTAATTGTAGCGTTGAGCGTCCATCATCGACGGTGCTACTGTACTCACTTGTCAGTCAATACCTCGACTGATTACTTGTTTCATTACTGTGGTGTAGAATGTTTCTCCGTCGCAGCTGATTCCAAAAAATCACCCTTGTAATTGTAGCGTTGAGCGTCCATAATCGAAGGTGCTACTGTACTCACTTGTCGACTGATTACTTGTTTCATTACTGTGGTGTAGAATGTTTCTCTGTCGCAGCTGATTCCAAAGAATCAAGCTTGTAATTGTAGCGTTGAGCGTCCATAATCGAAGGTGCTACTGTACTCACTTGTCAGTCAGTACCTCGAATGGTTACTAGTTTCATTACCGTGGTGTAGAATGTTTCTCTGTCGCAGCTGGTTCCAAAGAATCACCCTTGTAATTGTAGCGTTGAGCGTCCATAATCGAAGGTGCTACTGTACTCACTTGTCGACTGATTACCTGTTTCATTACTGTGGTGTAGAATGTTTCTCTGTCGCAGCTGATTCCAAAGAATCACCCTTGTAATTGTAGCGTTGAGCGTCCATAATCGAAGGTGCTACTGTACTCACTCGTCAGTCAGTACCTCGACTGGTTACTTGTTTCATTACTGTGGTGTAGAATGTTTCTCTGTCGCAGCTGATTCCAAAGAATCACCCTTGTAATTGTAGCGTTGAGCGTCCATAATCGAAGGTGCTACTGGATTCACTTGTCAGTCAGTACCTCGACTGGTTACTAGTTTCATTACCGTGGTGTAGAATGTTTCTCTGTCGCAGCTGGTTCCAAAGAATCACCCTTGTAATTGTAGCGTTGAGCGTCCATAATCGAAGGTGCTACTGTACTCACTTGTCGACTGATTACTTGTTTCATTACTGTGGTGTAGAATGTTTCTTTGTCGCAGCTGATTCCAAAGAATCACCCTTGTAATTGTAGCGTTGAGCGTCCATAATCGAAGGTGCTACTGTACTCACTTGTCAGTCAGTACCTCGACTGGTTACTTGATTCATTACTGTGGTGTAGAATGTTTCTCTGTCGCAGCTGATTCCAAAGAATCACCCTCGTAATTGTAGCGTTGAGCGTCCATCATCGACGGTGCTACTGTACTCACTTGTCAGTCAATACCTTGACTGATTACTTGTTTCATTACTGTGGTGTAGAATGTTTCTCTGTCGCAGCTGATTCCAAAGAATCACCCTCGTAATTGTAGCGTTGAGCGTCCATCATCGACGGTGTTACTGTACTCACTTGTCAGTCAGTACCTCGACGGATTACTTGTTTCATTACTGTGGTGTAGAATGTTTCTCTGTCGCAGCTGATTCCAAAGAATCACGCTTGTAATAGTAGCGTTGAGCGTCCATCATCGACGGTGCTACTGTACTCACTTGTCAGTCAATACCTTGACTGATTACTTGTTTCATTACTGTGGTGTAGAATGTTTCTCTGTCGCAGCTGATTCAAAAGAATCGCCTTGTAATTGTAGCATTGAGCGTCCATCATCGAACGTGCTACTCTACTCACTTGTCGACTGATTACTTGTTTCATTACTGTGGTGTAGAATGTTCCTCTGTTGCAGCTGATTCCAAAGAATAACCCTTGTAAATGTAGCGTTGAGCGTCCATAATCGAAGGTGCTACTGTACTCACTTGTCAGTCAGTACCTCGACTGGTTACTTGTTTCATTACTGTGGTGTAGAATGTTTCTCTGTCGCAGCTGATTCCAAAGAATCACCCTCGTAATTGTAGCGTTGAGCGTCCATCATCGACGGTGTTACTGTACTCACTTGTCAGTCAGTACCTCGGCTGATTACTTGTTTCATTACTGTGGTGTAGAATGTTTCTCCGTCGCAGCTCATTCCAAAGAATCACCCTTGTAATTGTAGCGTTGAGCGTCCATAATCGAAGGTGCTACTGTACTCACTTGTCGACTGATTACTTGTTTCATTACTGTGGTGTAGAATGTTTCTCTGTCGCAGCTGATTCCAAAGAATCACCCTCGTAATTGTAGCGTTGAGCGTCCATCATCGACGGTGTTACTGTACTCACTTGTCAGTCAGTACCTCGACTGGTTACTTGTTTCATTACTGTGGTGTAGAATGTTTCTCTGTCGCAGCTGATTCCAAAGAATCACCCTTGTAATTGTAGCGTTGAGCGTCCATCATCGACGGTGCTACTGTACTCACTTGTCAGTCAATACCTTGACTGATTACTTGTTTCATTACTGTGGTGTAGAATGTTTCTCTGTCGCAGCTGATTCCAAAGAATCACGCTTGTAATTGTAGCGTTGAGCGTCCATCATCGACGGTGCTACTGTACTCACTTGTCAGTCAATACCTTGTTTGATTACTTGTTTCATTACTGTGGTGTAGAATGTTTCTCTGTCGCAGCTGATTCCAAAGAATCACCCTTGTAATTGTAGCGTTGAGCGTCCATCATCGAACGTGCTACTGTACTCACTTGTCGACTGATTACTTGTTTCATTCTTGTGGTGTAGAATGTTCCTCTGTCGCAGCTGATTCCAAAGAATGACCCTTGTAATTGTAGCGTTGAGCGTCCATAATCGAAGGTGCAACTGTACTCACTTGTCAGTCAGTACCTCGACTGGTTACTTGTTTCATTACTGTGGTGTAGAATGTTTCTCTGTCTCAGCTGATTCCAAAGAATCACGCTTGTAATTGTAGCGTTGAGCGTCCATCATCGATCGTGCTACTGTACTCACTTGTCGACTGATTACTTGTTTCATTCCTGTGGTGTAGAATGTTCCTCTGTCGCAGCTGATTCCAAAGAATGACCCTTGTAATTGTAGCGTTGAGCGTCCATAATCGAAGGTGCTACTGTACTCACTTGTCAGTCAGTACCTCGACTGGTTACTTGTTTCATTACTGTGGTGTAGAATGTTTCTCTGTCTCAGCTGATTCCAAAGAATCACCCTTGTAATTGTAGCGTTGAGCGTCCATCATTGACGGTGCTACTGTACTCACTCCTCAGTCAATACCTCGACTGATTACTTGTTTCATTACTGTGGTGTAGAATGTTTCTCCATCGCAGCTGATTCCAAAAAATCACCCTTGTAATTGTAGCGTTGAGCGTCCATAATCGAAGGTGCTACTGTACTCACTTGTCGACTGATTACTTGTTTCATTACTGTGGTGTAGAATGTTTCTCTGTCGCAGCTGATTCCAAAGAATCACCCTTGTAATTGTAGCGTTGAGCGTCCATAATCGAAGGTGCTACTGTACTCACTTGTCAGTCAGTACCTCGAATGGTTACTAGTTTCATTACCGTGGTGTAGAATGTTTCTCTGTCGCAGCTGGTTCCAAAGAATCACCCTTGTAATTGTAGCGTTGAGCGTCCATAATCGAAGGTGCTACTGTACTCACTTGTCGACTGATTACCTGTTTCATTACTGTGGTGTAGAATGTTTCTCTGTCGCAGCTGATTCCAAAGAATCAGCCTTGTAATTGTAGCGTTGAGCGTCCATAATCGAAGGTGCTACTGTTCTCACTTGTCAGTCAGTACCTCGACTGGTTACTTGTTTCATTACTGTGGTGTAGAATGTTTCTCTGTCTCAGCTGATTCCAAAGAATCACGCTTGTAATTGTAGCGTTGAGCGTCCATCATCGAACGTGCTACTGTACTCACTTGTCGACTGATTACTTGTTTCATTCCTGTGGTGTAGAATGTTCCTCTGTCGCAGCTGATTCCAAAGAATGACCCTTGTAATTGTAGCGTTGAGCGTCCATAATCGAAGGTGCTACTGTACTCACTTGTCAGTCAGTACCTCGACTGGTTACTTGTTTCATTACTGTGGTGTAGAATGTTTCTCTGTCTCAGCTGATTCCAAAGAATCACCCTTGTAATTGTAGCGTTGAGCGTCCATCATCGACGGTGCTACTGTACTCACTTGTCAGTCAATACCTCGACTGATTACTTGTCTCATTACTGTGGTGTAGAATGTTTCTCTGTCGCAGCTGATTCCAAAGAATCACCCTTGTAATTGTAGCGTTGAGCGTCCATAATCGAAGGTGCTACTGTACTCACTTGTCAGTCAGTACCTCGACTGGTTACTAGTTTCATTACCGTGGTGTAGAATGTTTCTCTGTCGCAGCTGGTTCCAAAGAATCACCCTTGTAATTGTAGCGTTGAGCGTCCATAATCGAAGGTGCTACTGTACTCACTTGTCGACTGATTACTTGTTTCATTACTGTGGTGTAGAATGTTTCTCTGTCGCAGCTGATTCCAAAGAATCACCCTTGTAATTGTAGCGTTGAGCGTCCATAATCGAAGGTGCTACTGTACTCACTTGTCAGTCAGTACCTCGACTGGTTACTTGTTTCATTACTGTGGTGTAGAATGTTTCTCTGTCGCAGATGATTCCAAAGAATCACCCTAGTAATTGTAGCGTTGAGCGTCCATCATCGACGGTGCTACTGTACTCACTTGTCAGTCAATACCTCGACTGATTACTTGTTTCATTACTGTGGTGTAGAATGTTTCTCCGTCGCAGCTGATTCCAAAAAATCACCCTTGTAATTGTAGCGTTGAGCGTCCATAATCGAAGGTGCTACTGTACTCACTTGTCGACTGATTACTTGTTTCATTACTGTGGTGTAGAATGTTTCTCTGTCGCAGCTGATTCCAAAGAATCAACCTCGTAATTGTAGCGTTGAGCGTCCATCATCGACGGTGCTACTGTACTCACTTGTCAGTCAATACCTCGACTGGTTACTTGTTTCATTACTGTGGTGTAGAATGTTTCTCTGTCGCAGCTGATTCCAAAGAATCACCCTCGTAATTGTAGCGTTGAGCGTCCATAATCGAAGGTGCTACTGTACTCACTTGTCAGTCAATACCTTGTTTGATTACTTGTTTCATTACTGTGGTGTAGAATGTTTCTCTGTCGCAGCTGATTCCAAAGAATCGCCCTTGTAATTGTAGCGTTGAGCGTCCATAATCGAAGGTGCTACTGTACTCACTTGTCAGTCAGTACCTCGACTGGTTACTTGTTTCATTACTGTGGTGTAGAATGTTTCTCTGTCTCAGCTGATTCCAAAGAATCACCCTTGTAATTGTAGCGTTGAGCGTCCATCATCGACGGTGCTACTGTACTCACTTGTCAGTCAATACCTCGACTGATTACTTGTTTCATTACTGTGGTGTAGAATGTTTCTCCGTCGCAGCTGATTCCAAAAAATCACCCTTGTAATTGTAGCGTTGAGCGTCCATAATCGAAGGTGCTACTGTACTCACTTGTCGACTGATTACTTGTTTCATTACTGTGGTGTAGAATGTTTCTCTTTCGCAGCTGATTCCAAAGAATCACCCTTGTAATTGTAGCGTTGAGCGTCCATAATCGAAGGTGCTACTGTACTCACTTGTCAGTCAGTACCTCGAATGGTTACTAGTTTCATTACCGTGGTGTAGAATGTTTCTCTGTCGCAGCTGGTTCCAAAGAATCACCCTTGTAATTGTAGCGTTGAGCGTCCATAATCGAAGGTGCTACTGTACTCACCTGTCGACTGATTACCTGTTTCATTACTGTGGTGTAGAATGTTTCTCTGTCGCAGCTGATTCCAAAGAATCACCCTTGTAATTGTAGCGTTGAGCGTCCATAATCGAAGGTGCTACTGTACTCACTTGTCAGTCAGTACCTCGACTGGTTACTAGTTTCATTACCGTGGTGTAGAATGTTTCTCTGTCGCAGCTGGTTCCAAAGAATCACCCTTGTAATTGTAGCATTGAGCGTCCATAATCGAAGGTGCTACTGTACTCACTTGTCGACTGATTACTTGTTTCATTACTCTGGTGTAGAATGTTTCTCTGTCGCAGCTGATTCCAAAGAATCACCCTCGTAATTGTAGCGTTGAGCGTCCATCATCGACGGTGTTACTGTACTCACTTGTCAGTCAGTACCTCGACTGGTTACTTGTTTCATTACTGTGGTGTAGAATGTTTCTCTGTCGCAGCTGATTCCAAAGAATCACCCTTGTAATTGTAGCGTTGAGCGTCCATCATCGACGGTGCTACTGTACTCACTTGTCAGTCAATACCTTGACTGATTACTTGTTTCATTACTGTGGTGTAGAATGTTTCTCTGTCGCAGCTGATTCCAAAGAATCACGCTTGTAATTGTAGCGTTGAGCGTCCATCATCGACGGTGCTACTGTACTCACTTGTCAGTCAATACCTTGTTTGATTACTTGTTTCATTACTGTGGTGTAGAATGTTTCTCTGTCGCAGCTGATTCCAAAGAATCACCCTTGTAATTGTAGGGTTGAGCGTCCATCATCGAACGTGCTACTGTACTCACTTGTCGACTGATTACTTGTTTCATTCCTGTGGTGTAGAATGTTCCTCTGTCGCAGCTGATTCCAAAGAATGACCCTTGTAATTGTAGCGTTGAGCGTCCATAATCGAAGGTGCTACTGTACTCACTTGTCAGTCAGTACCTCGACTGGTTACTTGTTTCATTACTGTGGTGTAGAATGTTTCTCTGTCGCAGCTGATTCCAAAGAATCACCCTTGTAATTGTAGCGTTGAGCGTCCATAATCGAAGGTGCTACTGTACTCACTAGTCGACTGATTACTTGTTTCATTACTGTGGTGTAGAATGTTTCTCTGTCGCAGCTGATTCCAAAGAATCGCCCTTGTAATTGTAGCGTTGAGCGTCCATAATCGAAGGTGCTACTGTACTCACTTGTCAGTCAGTACCTCGACTGGTTACTTGTTTCATTACTGTGGTGTAGAATGTTTCTCTGTCGCAGCTGATTCCAAAGAATCACCCTCGTAATTGTAGCGTTGAGCGTCCATCATCGACGGTGTTACTGTACTCACTTGTCAGTCAGTACCTCGACTGATTACTTGTTTCATTACTGTGGTGTAGAATGTTTCTCTGTCGCAGCTGATTCCAAAGAATCACCCTTGTAATTGTAGCGTTGAGCGTCCATAATCGAAGGTGCTACTGTACTCACTTGTCAGTCAGTACCTCAACTGGTTACTTGTTTCATTACTGTGGTGTAGAATGTTTCTCTGTCGCAGCTGATTCCAAAGAATCGCCCTTGTAATTGTAGCGTTGAGCGTCCATAATCGAAGGTGCTACTGTACTCACTTGTCAGTCAGTACCTCGACTGGTTACTTGTTTCATTACTGTGGTGTAGAACGTTTCTCTGTCGCAGCTGATTCCAAAGAATCACCCTCGTAATTGTAGCGTTGAGCGTCCATCATCGACGGTGCTACTGTACTCACTTGTCAGTCAATACCTTGTTTGATTACTTGTTTCATTACTGTGGTGTAGAATGATTCTCTGTCTCAGCTGATTCCAAAGAATCACGCTTGTAATTGTAGCGTTGAGCGTCCATCATCGAACGTGCTACTGTACTCACTTGTCGACTGATTACTTGTTTCATTCCTGTGGTGTAGAATGTTCCTCTGTCGCAGCTGATTCCAAAGAATGACCCTTGTAATTGTAGCGTTGAGCGTCCATAATCGAAGGTGCTACTGTACTCACTTGTCAGTCAGTACCTCAACTGGTTACTTGTTTCATTACTGTGGTGTAGAATGTTTCTCTGTCGCAGCTGATTCCAAAGAATCACCCTTGTAATTGTAGCGTTGAGCGTCCATCATCGACGGTGCTACTGTACTCACTTGTCAGTCAATACCCCGACTGATTACTTGTTTTATTACTGTGGTGTAGAATGTTTCTCCGTCGCAGCTCATTCCAAAAAATCACCCTTGTAATTGTAGCGTTGAGCGTCCGTAATCGAAGGTGCTACTGTACTCACTTGTCGACTGATTACTTGTTTCATTACTGTGGTGTAGAATGTTTCTCTGTCGCAGCTGATTCCAAAGAATCACCCTTGGAATTGTAGCGTTGAGCGTCCATAATCGAAGGTGCTACTGTACTCACTTGTCAGTCAGTACCTCGACTGGTTACTTGTTTCATTACTGTGGTGTAGAATGTTTCTCTGTCGCAGCTGATTCCAAAGAATCACCCTTGTAATTGTAGCGTTGAGCGTCCATCATCGACGGTGCTACTGTACTCACTTGTCAGTCAATACCTCGACTGATTACTTGTTTCATTACTGTGGTGTAGAATGTTTCTCTGTCGCAGCTGATTCCAAAGAATCACCCTCGTAATTGTAGCGTTGAGCGTCCATCATCGACGGTGTTACTGTACTCACTTGTCAGTCAGTACCTCGACTGGTTACTTGTTTCATTACTGTGGTGTAGAATGTTTCTCTGTCGCAGCTGATTCCAAAGAATCACCCTTGTAATTATAGCGTTGAGCGTCCATCATCGACGGTGCTACTGTACTCACTTGTCAGTCAATACCTTGACTGATTACTTGTTTCATTACTGTGGTGTAGAATGTTTCTCTGTCGCAGCTGATTCCAAAGAATCACCCTTGTAATTGTAGCGTTGAGCGTCCATCATCGAACGTGCTACTGTACTCACTTGTCGACTGATTACTTGTTTCATTCCTGTGGTGTAGAATGTTCCTCTGTCGCAGCTGATTCCAAAGAATGACCCTTGTAATTGTAGCGTTGAGCGTCCATAATCGAAGGTGCTACTGTACTCACTTGTCAGTCAGTACCTCGACTGGTTACTTGTTTCATTACTGTGGTGTAGAATGTTTCTCTGTCGCAGCTGATTCCAAAGAATCACCCTTGTAATTGTAGCGTTGAGCGTCCATAATCGAAGGTGCTACTGTACTCACTTGTCGACTGATTACTTGTTTCATTACTGTGGTGTAGAATGTTTCTCTGTCGCAGCTGATTCCAAAGAATCGCCCTTGTAATTGTAGCGTTGAGCGTCCATAATCGAAGGTGCTACTGTACTCACTTGTCAGTCAGTACCTCTACTGGTTACTTGTTTCATTACTGTGGTGTAGAATGTTTCTCTGTCGCAGCTGATTCCAAAGAATCACCCTCGTAATTGTAGCGTTGAGCGTCCATCATCGACGGTGTTACTGTACTCACTTGTCAGTCAGTACCTCGACTGATTACTTGTTTCATTACTGTGGTGTAGAATGTTTCTCTGTCGCAGCTGATTCCAAAGAATCACCCTTGTAATTGTAGCGTTGAGCGTCCATCATCGACGGTGCTACTGTACTCACTTGTCAGTCAATACCTTGTTTGATTACTTGTTTCATTACTGTGGTGTAGAATGATTCTCTGTCTCAGCTGATTCCAAAGAATCACGCTTGTAATTGTAGCGTTGAGCGTCCATCATCGAACGTGCTACTGTACTCACTTGTCGACTGATTACTTGTTTCATTCCTGTGGTGTAGAATGTTCCTCTGTCGCAGCTGATTCCAAAGAATGACCCTTGTAATTGTAGCGTTGAGCGTCCATAATCGAAGGTGCTACTGTACTCACTTGTCAGTCAGTACCTCGACTGGTTACTTGTTTCATTACTGTGGTGGAGAATGTTTCTCTGTCTCAGCTGATTCCAAAGAATCACCCTTGTAATTGTAGCGTTGAGCGTCCATCATCGACGGTGCTACTGTACTCACTTGTCAGTCAATACCTCGACTGATTACTTGTTTCATTACTGTGGTGTAGAATGTTTCTCCGTCGCAGCTGATTCCAAAAAATCACCCTTGTAATTGTAGCGTTGAGCGTCCATAATCGAAGGTGCTACTGTACTCACTTGTCGACTGATTACTTGTTTCATTACTGTGGTGTAGAATGTTTCTCTGTCGCAGCTGATTCCAAAGAATCAAGCTTGTAATTGTAGCGTTGAGCGTCCATAATCGAAGGTGCTACTGTACTCACTTGTCAGTCAGTACCTCGAATGGTTACTAGTTTCATTACCGTGGTGTAGAATGTTTCTCTGTCGCAGCTGGTTCCAAAGAATCACCCTTGTAATTGTAGCGTTGAGCGTCCATAATCGAAGGTGCTACTGTACTCACTTGTCGACTGATTACCTGTTTCATTACTGTGGTGTAGAATGTTTCTCTGTCGCAGCTGATTCCAAAGAATCACCCTTGTAATTGTAGCGTTGAGCGTCCATAATCGAAGGTGCTACTGTACTCACTTGTCAGTCAGTACCTCGACTGGTTACTTGTTTCATTACTGTGGTGTAGAATGTTTCTCTGTCGCAGCTGATTCCAAAGAATCACCCTTGTAATTGTAGCGTTGAGCGTCCATAATCGAAGGTGCTACTGGATTCACTTGTCAGTCAGTACCTCGACTGGTTACTAGTTTCATTACCGTGGTGTAGAATGTTTCTCTGTCGCAGCTGGTTCCAAAGAATCACCCTTGTAATTGTAGCGTTGAGCGTCCATAATCGAAGGTGCTACTGTACTCACTTGTCGACTGATTACTTGTTTCATTACTGTGGTGTAGAATGTTTCTCTGTCGCAGCTGATTCCAAAGAATCACCCTTGTAATTGTAGCGTTGAGCGTCCATAATCGAAGGTGCTACTGTACTCACTTGTCAGTCAGTACCTCGACTGGTTACTTGATTCATTACTGTGGTGTAGAATGTTTCTCTGTCGCAGCTGATTCCAAAGAATCACCCTCGTAATTGTAGCGTTGAGCGTCCATCATCGACGGTGCTACTGTACTCACTTGTCAGTCAATACCTTGACTGATTACTTGTTTCATTACTGTGGTGTAGAATGTTTCTCTGTCGCAGCTGATTCCAAAGAATCACCCTCGTAATTGTAGCGTTGAGCGTCCATCATCGACGGTGTTACTGTACTCACTTGTCAGTCAGTACCTCGACGGATTACTTGTTTCATTACTGTGGTGTAGAATGTTTCTCTGTCGCAGCTGATTCCAAAGAATCACGCTTGTAATAGTAGCGTTGAGCGTCCATCATCGACGGTGCTACTGTACTCACTTGTCAGTCAATACCTTGACTGATTACTTGTTTCATTACTGTGGTGTAGAATGTTTCTCTGTCGCAGCTGATTCAAAAGAATCGCCTTGTAATTGTAGCATTGAGCGTCCATCATCGAACGTGCTACTCTACTCACTTGTCGACTGATTACTTGTTTCATTACTGTGGTGTAGAATGTTCCTCTGTTGCAGCTGATTCCAAAGAATAACCCTTGTAAATGTAGCGTTGAGCGTCCATAATCGAAGGTGCTACTGTACTCACTTGTCAGTCAGTACCTCGACTGGTTACTTGTTTCATTACTGTGGTGTAGAATGTTTCTCTGTCGCAGCTGATTCCAAAGAATCACCCTCGTAATTGTAGCGTTGAGCGTCCATCATCGACGGTGTTACTGTACTCACTTGTCAGTCAGTACCTCGACTGATTACTTGTTTCATTACTGTGGTGTAGAATGTTTCTCCGTCGCAGCTCATTCCAAAGAATCACCCTTGTAATTGTAGCGTTGAGCGTCCATAATCGAAGGTGCTACTGTACTCACTTGTCGACTGATTACTTGTTTCATTACTGTGGTGTAGAATGTTTCTCTGTCGCAGCTGATTCCAAAGAATCACCCTCGTAATTGTAGCGTTGAGCGTCCATCATCGACGGTGTTACTGTACTCACTTGTCAGTCAGTACCTCGACTGGTTACTTGTTTCATTACTGTGGTGTAGAATGTTTCTCTGTCGCAGCTGATTCCAAAGAATCACCCTTGTAATTGTAGCGTTGAGCGTCCATCATCGACGGTGCTACTGTACTCACTTGTCAGTCAATACCTTGACTGATTACTTGTTTCATTACTGTGGTGTAGAATGTTTCTCTGTCGCAGCTGATTCCAAAGAATCACGCTTGTAATTGTAGCGTTGAGCGTCCATCATCGACGGTGCTACTGTACTCACTTGTCAGTCAATACCTTGTTTGATTACTTGTTTCATTACTGTGGTGTAGAATGTTTCTCTGTCGCAGCTGATTCCAAAGAATCACCCTTGTAATTGTAGCGTTGAGCGTCCATCATCGAACGTGCTACTGTACTCACTTGTCGACTGATTACTTGTTTCATTCCTGTGGTGTAGAATGTTCCTCTGTCGCAGCTGATTCCAAAGAATGACCCTTGTAATTGTAGCGTTGAGCGTCCATAATCGAAGGTGCTACTGTACTCACTTGTCAGTCAGTACCTCGACTGGTTACTTGTTTCATTACTGTGGTGTAGAATGTTTCTCTGTCTCAGCTGATTCCAAAGAATCACCCTTGTAATTGTAGCGTTGAGCGTCCATCATTGACGGTGCTACTGTACTCACTCCTCAGTCAATACCTCGACTGATTACTTGTTTCATTACTGTGGTGTAGAATGTTTCTCCATCGCAGCTGATTCCAAAAAATCACCCTTGTAATTGTAGCGTTGAGCGTCCATAATCGAAGGTGCTACTGTACTCACTTGTCGACTGATTACTTGTTTCATTACTGTGGTGTAGAATGTTTCTCTGTCGCAGCTGATTCCAAAGAATCACCCTTGTAATTGTAGCGTTGAGCGTCCATAATCGAAGGTGCTACTGTACTCACTTGTCAGTCAGTACCTCGAATGGTTACTAGTTTCATTACCGTGGTGTAGAATGTTTCTCTGTCGCAGCTGGTTCCAAAGAATCACCCTTGTAATTGTAGCGTTGAGCGTCCATAATCGAAGGTGCTACTGTACTCACTTGTCGACTGATTACCTGTTTCATTACTGTGGTGTAGAATGTTTCTCTGTCGCAGCTGATTCCAAAGAATCAGCCTTGTAATTGTAGCGTTGAGCGTCCATAATCGAAGGTGCTACTGTACTCACTTGTCAGTCAGTACCTCGACTGGTTACTTGTTTCATTACTGTGGTGTAGAATGTTTCTCTGTCTCAGCTGATTCCAAAGAATCACGCTTGTAATTGTAGCGTTGAGCGTCCATCATCGAACGTGCTACTGTACTCACTTGTCGACTGATTACTTGTTTCATTCCTGTGGTGTAGAATGTTCCTCTGTCGCAGCTGATTCCAAAGAATGACCCTTGTAATTGTAGCGTTGAGCGTCCATAATCGAAGGTGCTACTGTACTCACTTGTCAGTCAGTACCTCGACTGGTTACTTGTTTCATTACTGTGGTGTAGAATGTTTCTCTGTCTCAGCTGATTCCAAAGAATCACCCTTGTAATTGTAGCGTTGAGCGTCCATCATCGACGGTGCTACTGTACTCACTTGTCAGTCAATACCTCGACTGATTACTTGTTTCATTACTGTGGTGTAGAATGTTTCTCTGTCGCAGCTGATTCCAAAGAATCACCCTTGTAATTGTAGCGTTGAGCGTCCATAATCGAAGGTGCTACTGTACTCACTTGTCAGTCAGTACCTCGACTGGTTACTAGTTTCATTACCGTGGTGTAGAATGTTTCTCTGTCGCAGCTGGTTCCAAAGAATCACCCTTGTAATTGTAGCGTTGAGCGTCCATAATCGAAGGTGCTACTGTACTCACTTGTCGACTGATTACTTGTTTCATTACTGTGGTGTAGAATGTTTCTCTGTCGCAGCTGATTCCAAAGAATCACCCTTGTAATTGTAGCGTTGAGCGTCCATAATCGAAGGTGCTACTGTACTCACTTGTCAGTCAGTACCTCGACTGGTTACTTGTTTCATTACTGTGGTGTAGAATGTTTCTCTGTCGCAGATGATTCCAAAGAATCACCCATGTAATTGTAGCGTTGAGCGTCCATCATCGACGGTGCTACTGTACTCACTTGTCAGTCAATACCTCGACTGATTACTTGTTTCATTACTGTGGTGTAGAATGTTTCTCCGTCGCAGCTGATTCCAAAAAATCACCCTTGTAATTGTAGCGTTGAGCGTCCATAATCGAAGGTGCTACTGTACTCACTTGTCGACTGATTACTTGTTTCATTACTGTGGTGTAGAATGTTTCTCTGTCGCAGCTGATTCCAAAGAATCAACCTCGTAATTGTAGCGTTGAGCGTCCATCATCGACGGTGCTACTGTACTCACTTGTCAGTCAATACCTCGACTGGTTACTTGTTTCATTACTGTGGTGTAGAATGTTTCTCTGTCGCAGCTGATTCCAAAGAATCACCCTCGTAATTGTAGCGTTGAGCGTCCATAATCGAAGGTGCTACTGTACTCACTTGTCAGTCAATACCTTGTTTGATTACTTGTTTCATTACTGTGGTGTAGAATGTTTCTCTGTCGCAGCTGATTCCAAAGAATCGCCCTTGTAATTGTAGCGTTGAGCGTCCATAATCGAAGGTGCTACTGTACTCACTTGTCAGTCAGTTCCTCGACTGGTTACTTGTTTCATTACTGTGGTGTAGAATGTTTCTCTGTCTCAGCTGATTCCAAAGAATCACCCTTGTAATTGTAGCGTTGAGCGTCCATCATCGACGGTGCTACTGTACTCACTTGTCAGTCAATACCTCGACTGATTACTTGTTTCATTACTGTGGTGTAGAATGTTTCTCCGTCGCAGCTGATTCCAAAAAATCACCCTTGTAATTGTAGCGTTGAGCGTCCATAATCGAAGGTGCTACTGTACTCACTTGTCGACTGATTACTTGTTTCATTACTGTGGTGTAGAATGTTTCTCTTTCGCAGCTGATTCCAAAGAATCACCCTTGTAATTGTAGCGTTGAGCGTCCATAATCGAAGGTGCTACTGTACTCACTTGTCAGTCAGTACCTCGAATGGTTACTAGTTTCATTACCGTGGTGTAGAATGTTTCTCTGTCGCAGCTGGTTCCAAAGAATCACCCTTGTAATTGTAGCGTTGAGCGTCCATAATCGAAGGTGCTACTGTACTCACCTGTCGACTGATTACCTGTTTCATTACTGTGGTGTAGAATGTTTCTCTGTCGCAGCTGATTCCAAAGAATCACCCTTGTAATTGTAGCGTTGAGCGTCCATAATCGAAGGTGCTACTGTACTCACTTGTCAGTCAGTACCTCGACTGGTTACTAGTTTCATTACCGTGGTGTAGAATGTTTCTCTGTCGCAGCTGGTTCCAAAGAATCACCCTTGTAATTGTAGCATTGAGCGTCCATAATCGAAGGTGCTACTGTACTCACTTGTCGACTGATTACTTGTTTCATTACTGTGGTGTAGAATGTTTCTCTGTCGCAGCTGATTCCAAAGAATCACCCTTGTAATTGTAGCGTTGAGCGTCCATAATCGAAGGTGCTACTGTACTCACTTGTCAGTCAGTACCTCGACTGGTTACTTGTTTCATTACTGTGGTGTAGAATGTTTCTCTGTCGCAGCTGATTCCAAAGAATCACCCTTGTAATTGTAGCGTTGAGCGTCCATCATCGACGGTGCTACTGTACTCACTTGTCAGTCAATACCTCGACTGATTACTTGTTTCATTACTGTGGTGTAGAATGTTTCTCCGTCGCAGCTGATTCCAAAAAATCACCCTTGTAATTGTAGCGTTGAGCGTCCATAATCGAAGGTGCTACTGTACTCACTTGTCGACTGATTACTTGTTTCATTACTCTGGTGTAGAATGTTTCTCTGTCGCAGCTGATTCCAAAGAATCAACCTCGTAATTGTAGCGTTGAGCGTCCATCATCGACGGTGCTACTGTACTCACTTGTCAGTCAATACCTCGACTGGTTACTTGTTTCGTTACTGTGGTGTAGAATGTTTCTCTGTCGCAGCTGATTCCAAAGAATCACCCTCGTAATTGTAGCGTTGAGCGTCCATAATCGAAGGTGCTACTGTACTCACTTGTCAGTCAATACCTTGTTTGATTACTTGTTTCATTACTGTGGTGTAGAATGTTTCTCTGTCGCAGCTGATTCCAAAGAATCGCCCTTGTAATTGTAGCGTTGAGCGTCCATAATCGAAGGTGCTACTGTACTCACTTGTCAGTCAGTACCTCGACTGGTTACTTGTTTCATTACTGTGGTGTAGAATGTTTCTCTGTCGCAGCTGATTCCAAAGAATCACCCTCGTAATTGTAGCGTTGAGCGTCCATCATCGACGGTGCTACTGTACTCACTTGTCAGTCAATACCTTGTTTGATTACTTGTTTCATTACTGTGGTGTAGAATGTTTCTCTGTCGCAGCTGATTCCAAAGAATCACCCTTGTAATTGTAGCGTTGAGCGTCCATCATCGAACGTGCTACTGTACTCACTTGTCGACTGATTACTTCTTTCATTCCTGTGGTGTAGAATGTTCCTCTGTCGCAGCTGATTCCAAAGAATGACCCTTGTAATTGTAGCGTTGAGCGTCCTTAATCGAAGGTGCTACTGTACTCACTTGTCAGTCAGTACCTCGACTGGTTACTTGTTTCATTACTGTGGTGTAGAATGTTTCTCTGTCGCAGCTGATTCCAAAGAATCACTCTCGTAATTGTAGCGTTGAGCGTCCATCATCGACGGTGCTACTGTACTCACTTGTCAGTCAATACCTTGTTTGATTACTTGTTTCATTACTGTGGTGTAGAATGTTTCTCTGTCGCAGCTGATTCCAAAGAATCGCCCTTGTAATTGTAGCGTTGAGCGTCCATAATCGAAGGTGCTACTGTACTCACTTGTCGACTGATTACTTGTTTCATTACTGTGGTGTAGAATGTTTCTCTGTCGCAGCTGACTCCAAAGAATCGCCCTTGTAATTGTAGCGTTGAGCGTCCATAATCGAAGGTGCTACTGTACTCACTTGTCAGTCAGTACCTCGACTGGTTACTTGTTTCATTACTGTGGTGTAGAATGTTTCTCTGTCGCAGTTGATTCCAATGAATCGACCATGTAATTGTAGCGTTGACCGTCCATAATCGAAGGTGCTACTGTACTCACTTGTCGACTGATTACTTGTTTCATTACTGTGGTGTAGAATGTTTCTCTGTCGCAGGTGATTCCAAAGAATCACCCTTGTAATTGTAGCGTTGAGCGTCCATCATCGAACGTGCTACTGTACTCACTTGTCGACTGATTACTTGTTTCATTCCTGTGGTGTAGAATGTTCCTCTGTCGCAGCTGATTCCAAAGAATGACCCTTGTAATTGTAGCGTTGAGCGTCCATAATCGAAGGTGCTACTGTACTCACTTGTCAGTCAGTACCTCGACTGGTTACTTGTTTCATTACTGCGGTGTAGAATGTTTCTCTGTCGCAGCTGATTCCAAAGAATCACCCTCGTAATTGTAGCGTTGAGCGTCCATCATCGACGGTGCTACTGTACTCACTTGTCAGTCAGTGCCTTGACTGATTACTCGTTTCATTACTGTGGTGTAGAATGTTCCTCTGTCGCAGCTGATTCCAAAGAATCGCCCTTGTAATTGTAGCGTTGAGCGTCCATAATCGAAGGTGCTACTGTACTCACTTGTCGACTGATTACTTGTTTCATTACTGTGGTGTAGAATGTTTCTCTGTCGCAGCTGATTCCAAAGAATCACCCTTGTAATTGTAGCGTTGAGCGTCCATAATCGAAGGTGCTACTGTACTCACTTGTCAGTCAGTACCTTGACTGGTTACTTGTTTCATTACCGTGGTGTAGAATGTTTCTCTGTCGCAGCTGGTTCCAAAGAATCACCCTTGTAATTGTAGCGTTGAGCGTCCATAATCGAAGGTGCTACTGTACTCACTTGTCGACTGATTACTTGTTTCATTACTGTGGTGTAGAATGTTTCTCTGTCGCAGCTGATTCCAAAGAATCGCCCTTGTAATTGTAGCGTTGAGCGTCCATAATCGAAGGTGCTACTGTACTCACTTGTCAGTCAGTACCTCGACTGGTTACTTGTTTCATTACTGTGGTGTAGAATGTTTCTCTGTCGCAGCTGATTCCAAAGAATCACCCTCGTAATTGTAGCATTGAGCGTCCATCATCGACGGTGCTACTGTACTCACTTGTCAGTCAATACCTCGACTGGTTACTTGTTTCATTACTGTGGTGTAGAATGTTTCTCTGTCGCAGCTGATTCCAAAGAATCACCCTCGTAATTGTAGCGTTGAGCGTCCATAATCGAAGGTGCTACTGTTCTCACTTGTCAGTCAGTACCTCGACTGGTTACTTGTTTCATTACTGTGGTGTAGAATGTTTCTCGGTCGCAGCTGATTCCAAAGAATGACCCTCGTAATTGTAGCGTTGAGCATCCATCATCGACGGTGTTACTGTACTCACTTGTCAGTCAGTACCTCGACTGATTACTTGTTTCATTACTGTGGTGTAGAATGTTTCTCCGTCGCAGCTGATTCCAAAAAATCACCCTTGTAATTGTAGCGTTGAGCGTCCATAATCGAAGGTGCTACTGTACTCACTTGTCGACTGATTACTTGTTTCATTACTGTGGTGTAGAATGTTTCTCTGTCGCAGCTGATTCCAAAGAATCACCCTTGTAATTGTAGCGTTGAGCGTCCATAATCGAAGGTGCTACTGTACTCACTTGTCAGTCAGTACCTCGACTGGTTACTTGTTTCATTACCGTGGTGTAGAATGTTTCTCTGTCGCAGCTGGTTCCAAAGAATCACCCTTGTAATTGTAGCGTTGAGCGTCCATAATCGAAGGTTCTACTGTACTCACTTGTCGACTGATTACTTGTTTCATTACTGTGGTGTAGTATGTTTCTCTGTCGCAGCTGATTCCAAAGAATCACCCTTGTAATTGTAGCGTTGAGCGTCCATAATCGAAGGTGCTACTGTACTCACTTGTCGACTGATTACTTGTTTCATTACTGTGGTGTAGAATGTTCCTCTGTCGCAGCTGATTCCAAAGAATCACCCTTATAATTGTAGCGTTGAGTGTCCATAATCGACGGTGCTACTGCACTCACTTGTCAGTCAGTACCTTGACTGATTACTTGTTTCATTACTGTGGTGTAGAATGTTTCTCTGTCGCAGCTTATTCTAAAGTATCCCATGGTAATGCGCGTCAAATATTAAAATCGTATTAAGTAGTGGAGGGTCGAATCGCGTAAGACTGATTCTCGTACTTACAAGGGGACCATCCACACTGTAAATCACGTATTTTGATGAGTTTTAAATATTTTGTAGAGACACTTTCCATGAGTATCTGGCGGCCGTGGTGACCGAGCGGTTCTAGGCGCTACAGTCTGGAACCGCGCGACCGCTACGGTCGCAGGTTCGAATCCTGCCTCGGGCATGGATGTGTGTGATGTCCTTAGGTTTGTTAGGTTTAAGTAGTTCTAAGTTCTATGGGACTGATGACCTCTGACGTTAAGTCTCATAGAGCTCAAAACCACGAGTGCCTGGCTATCTGGTTTTCTAGCGACGGTCCTTGGTTTTTGTGAAAATCGATTTTGAAGTTCATTCCGCGCTTTGTGTACCCCTCACATTACTTATATTTCGAGTAAGTCATCGTAGCGCAGCAGTAAAGGTTCACGGCTACTGTGCTAGAGGTACCGTGTTCGAATCCTGCTCCCATATTTTTTTATGAATACAAGAACTGCCCGGAAATTTTGGTCCCAACGTTCAAAAACGAGTAAACGAAGTAACTGGCAAATACAGAAATGTAGTCGTGCACGAAATCCGGGAAGTTCACGAAATTGGTATACAAAGAATTTTTGCGTTCTGTAATTCTTCGCCGGCTGTTGTGGCCGAGTGGTTCTAGGCGCTTCAGTCTGGAACGGCGCGACCACTACGGTCGCAGGTTCGAATCCAGCCTCGGTAATGGATGTTTGTGATGTCCTTCGGTAGGTTTAAGTATTTCTAGGGGACTGATGACCTCAGATGTTAAGTCCCATAGTGCGCAGGGCCATTTTTTGTAATTCTTCCGTACGTGGGACAGAGAAAATTTTTCTACACTATCGATTCATGGGGAGGGCAAACCGATCAAACTTTATAAGATTATCTATTCACTAATGAGAGGAAAGGGAGAACCTGCACCCTAAAAGTCGTCCCACCAAAATGCCCTCTTTATTGGCAGCCCTACGATGTTTATTTTTACCTATAGGTGAAAATCTTCACGAAAATTATTCAGAATGCTCCCGACTTGATGAAAGACTGTCAGAGAGATCTCATCTTGGGAAGATTCGATAAAATTACATTCGCTAATCCTACATAAATCCAGCGCACCTAATTTTGAAAGCATGATTAGATACGCATGATTCGCATCGAAATTAGCGGATGAAAGAGAAATGTTTTTGAATGCAAAATAATTGTGTTTCCCGGTATCGCTGATGAAGAAACCGTGCCTGCAAGACGGTTGCTTTCATAAAATGCGCGTGGTGCTGCGAAAATTTGTGCTTCAGTTGTTTCTGTGATAGGTTGGTTGGTTTGTGTGGGTTGAAGGGACCAAATCTATGATAAGTATCACCCACATTTTTGTTCTGGCACATCAAGCAATGTGGACGATGAAAAATAAGACTTTTTAATATTGTATGACAGAAAAATTAATAACTGAATATATCTTTATTATTTCCAACACCTTACACTGTTTGTTGATATACTTTGAAACAAAACTGAAAAATTATGTCAATTTTGAAAAACAAGTACACTAACAGGATTCGAACACGGTACCTCCAGCGCGGTAGCCATACAAAGCACGCAATGAACTTCAAAATCGATTTTCTCAAAAACCGAGGTCCGTCGCTCAAAAGCATGATAGCAGGTACTCAGAGTAAGTGCCTCTACAACATATTTGAAGCACATCAAAATCCGTGATTTGCAGTATGGAGGGTCCCCTTGTTAGTAGACTTGCTTTCGGACGTCCCAAACGATTGTATTAACACTAAACGGACATAGCACCACTAATTCGAGACGACGAGGAAGCTTGGCAATGGCTCAACGAGACCGTCATGTGCTACAGAGGTTTGTTGCCATGGACTACTACACGCCGGCCGCTGTGGCGGAGTGGTCGTAGGCGCTTCAGTCTGGAACCGCGCGAACGCTACGGTAGCAGGTACTAATCCTGCCTCGGGCATGGATATGTGTGATATCCTTAGGTTAGGTAGGTTTAAGTAGTTCTATGTTCTAGGGGGCTGAAGACCTCAGCTGTTATGTCCCATATTTCTCACAGCCATTTTACCATTTTTGACAACTACACATACTGTCAATATAGTTCTTCAGGGTAAGTGACTGCATTGTCAGTATCTAAAATTCGCCAGCGTTTCGGACTCTGTTGCAAGAGACCTTCCTCCGGGCTTGTGCTGATCTGACTCCTGTTTTATTTTAACAACGCCTGTTTCATTTTAACAACGCTGACTCCCGTTTTCCTTTAACAGCTCCTGAGTGTTTTACAGACAGCGACTACGGCCGTGGAAGCCTACGCTTATATTTTCAGAAGGCCGATATGAAGAAATAGCTGCGTTAAAAATTGTGCAATCAGATTTTTGTGCCACCTATACTTGCTTCAAATAGTCAAAGAGAAAGACTGAATGTGGTGAAGACTCAAACAGTAGTAAGACACCATCACACAATGAAAGTAAATTCATATTTTACCGCAATTTCAAAAGAACAATTTCAGATATTTACCGAAAATTGGGAGAAATGGTGAAAGGTGGCTACACTGAGCCACTGCGCCAGAGATTGCGCCAAAGAGTATTATTCTGCCGCCTCCACAGTGCTTGGAGAGAACTCGTAGAAGACAGTGCTTGTCGAGAGCTCGTAGTAGTCAGTGCCTGTCGAGGACTCGTGGTAGTCAGTACTTGTTAAGAACTCGTAGCAGAGATGTGCTAGTAGGCAGTGCTTGCTGAGATGTGATATTGGAGAGTTCTGGTTGAGATGTGATAGTAGAGAGTCGGTGTAAGATACATTGTAAGGATTAGAGTGATTTTCATCAATATAAATGAGGTAACAAACTCCGTTTCTTTTTTTCTCATTATTTCAGTGTCCTAAATAATGCGTCATTACAGGTTCAGTCAACAAAGCATCTGGCGTGTGTTCTTCTATTAGAGTTTCATTCTGCTTTCCTTACGCAATTATAGTATTTGTAATTTTCTTTTATCACGTCAGTAAAATTGGTATTTAAAAATTCTTGTCTTGTTGAAGAAGAACCGTGCCAGATGTGTGTTGAGTCATACTTCCACATACAGGACAGTTATACTTGTGCTTTGGTTTCGTAGGTTTCATAGTTGCTGGGGACTTAATTAATTAATTGTGTTAACGAAAATTTTCATTTCATTCTTTGTTGTTGTTCTTTGCAGTCAGATAGCGTAATAATACTAGTCAGGAACAACCGTTTACGAAGCAGCGTAATCGGACAAACAGCTACCAAAAAATATTTTCAAACTAAATAATTAAGCCCCCATGCAATGGTAATATAAAATAATATACTACTGGCCATTAAAATTGCTTCACCAATAAGAAATGCAGATTATAAACAGGTATCCATTGGACAAATATATTATAATAGAACTGGCATGTGATTACATTTTCACGCAATTTGGGTGCATAGATCCTGAGAAATCAGCACCCAGAACAACCACCTCTGGCCGTAATAACGGCCTTAATACAAATGGGCATTGAGTCAAACAGCTTCAACACGATACCACAGTTCATCAAGAGTAGTGACTGGCGTATTGTGAAATGATAGTTGCTCGGCCACCATTGACTAGACGTTCTCAATTGGTGCGAGATCTGGAGAATGTGCTGCCCAGGGCAGCAGTCGAACAATTTCTGTATCCCTGAAGGCCCGTACAGGACCTGCAACATGCGGTCGTGCATTATCCTGCTGAAATGTATGGTTGCGCAGGGATCGAATGAAGGGTAGAGCCACGGGTCGTAACACATCTGAAATGTAACGTCCACTGTTCAAAGTGCCGTCAATGCGAACAAGAGGTGACCGAGACGTGTAACCAATGGCGCCCCATACCATCACGCCCGGTGATACGCCAGTATGGCGATGGCGAATACATGCTTTCAATGTGCGTTCACCGCGATGTCGCCAAACACGGATGCGACTATCATGATGCTGTAAACAGAACTTGGATTCATCCGAAAAAATGACGTTTTGCCATTCTTGCACCCAGGCTCGTCGTTGAGTTCACCATCGCAGGCGCTCCTGTCTGTGATGCAGCGTCAAGGGTAACCGCAGCCATGGTCTCAGAGCTGATACTCCAAGCTGCTGCAAACGTCGTCGAACTGTTCGTGCAGATGGTTGTTGTCTTGTAAACGTCACTATCTGTTAACTCGGGGATCGAGACGTGGCTGCACGATCCGTTACAGCCATGCGGATAAGATGCCTGTCATCTCGACTGCTAGTGATATGAGGCCTTTGGTATGCAGCACGGCGTTCCGTATTACCCTCCTGAACCCACCGATTCCATATTCTGCTAACAGTTATTGGATCTCGACCAATGCGAGCAGCAATGACGCGATACGATAAAACGCAATCGCGATAGGCTACAATCCGACCTTTATCAAAGTCGGAAACGTGATGGTACGCATTTCTCCTTCTTACACGAGGCATTACAACAACGTTTCACCAGGCAACCCCGGTCAACTGCTGTTTGTGTATGAGAAATCGGTTGGAAACTTTCCTCATGTCAGCACGTTGTAGGTGTGGCCATCGGTGCCAACCTTGTGTGAATGCTCTGAAAAGCTAATCAATTTCATATCACAGCGTCTTGTTCCTGTTGGTTAAATTTCGCGTCTGTCGCACGTCATCTTCGTGGTGTACCAATTTTAATGACCATTAGTGTAATACAGGCACTCGATATTGCTATTCCGATATCGATATGCCGTTGATGAACTACCTGTGATATATATCGATATTTGAAAATTTATCGATATTTCGATGTTTCGTAATGCGCCCTAACCAGTACCTGCGACCGCTGTGGTTTCCCGCGCGCCTGTGGCGGTTGCTGTGCTCACGCTGTCATCGCGTAGCGCTGTTACTGCTGGGATTCAAAATGCTGGAAGTCGGTATCCTGTCTTCTCTATTCACGTTGTCGGACACCTTAGCCATCTTTATAGCCTCTCTAACCTTCCTCCACACGGTAAGTGGCTGTTTCGCCAGTGCATGTGCTTTTCGAAATATTATCAATTTGTCGCACTCATTTTCATGTTTTGCCACCGTTGACTTGGCGTGTTACCTCTGACGAATTGTTCCCTCTTCCTCAGATATAAGTGTGCTAATCGTTCGTCCCGTCTCATCCACATACATGATCACCTTCGGAGCCAAGGTCGTAACTCCAGCAATGTAGCGTGTCGACGGCACCGTTCGTTGCCTCAAGAATATCTTTTATGTTTTTGCTGCTGTGCTGTGTCGATTGAATAATGATCATAGGTGAAATACGAAGGGCCTCCAGGAAACTCACAGCAATACGGGATAGGCACCTTTATGAAGAGTTGGTGCTTCAACAAGAGTGAAACTACCTTGATAACCAGAATTACACGGTTGTAACGATCAGTCTCACAAAAATAATAGTTAGTTAAGAAAGATTAGTTTAGGTGCCATTTGGTAAACAAAGAGGAATACCAAGAGTGAGGAATTAATTGGTTGTGACAATTCGTGTTAAATAAGCGCTAAATAATTGCCATGAAGAGAGAAAGTGATAATGTTACTTTACTAATTTGTGAGTGATGATTCAATGCAATTATACCCATGTGTGAAATGAGAGAATTTCAGTCGGCTAAATACACTAGTCAACAAATCTATACTTTTTTTGCATCTGGATTTACTTAACTTTGAGATGGTAAATTCACTGGTGTAATAAGTTTTTGTCTATCACGTCACATTTCGCAGATGTACAGCAGGATCAAAAGCAATACTGGCGAACACTGAAGAATTGTTGACATCCATGCTGAGTAGACACTTGCCACGGTTCAAATGAGTGCTGAGGGTAAGGTTCAAATGGTTCAAATGGCTCTGAGCGCTATGCGACTTAACTTCTGAGGTCATCAGTCGCCTAGAACTTAGAACTAATTAAACCTAACTAACCTAAGGACATCACACACATCCATGCCCGAGGCAGGATTCGAACCTGCAACCGTAGCGGACGCTCGGCTCCAGACTGTAGCGCCCGGAACCGCACGGCCACTCTGGCCGGCGCTGAGGGTAAGGCACCGTCGCGGCCACACTGAAGGAATTAAAGCTCGGAAACCACTACTTCCGAGTACCTTCTCATCTGCCACGCAACACATCGTTGAAACTTTTCCGCCTCGACTCGGCAGTAAACACGGGCTGTACCAGAAGCTACTTCCTTAGAAGAGAAGCTGTCAACCAACACCCATCAGTTTGCACTGCCAGCTTTTATTTATCAAATGAATGTAACTATACTGACGCAGGAGAATGAAGTGATCTGTGCCAGTCATGTTACACACGTACTGAACGGTTGACCTTGAAATATTCCGTTCGGAATTCCGTTCTGCCTCTCTGTCAACCAAAATTCGTGTACAATTCTTTGCGTAAACTCTGAATGTGTGTACTTTTCCGCTCGTAAGATAAACAACAAACAATTCTTTTCTATGTAGTGCATTGCCAGCTGCTGGAGGTACACCAGAAGATGTGGCTGTAAGCCGTGAAACCGGTACTGTGGTCAATTAAAACCAAGTTTTACCAGCTGTCAGCGGTCTTTTTATTCGTAACCACACTGAAGTATCATTCTGTAACCAAAGTACAGTATTAATAATGCGCAGTCGAAGCATCATAGTATCTAGTCGCCTAATGAAAACCACAGGGTGTAACTTGCTGTTTAGTCGATAGGTGTAAAGATCTCAAATAGTTAACGAAATCCACTAATTTGAGCATCGTCGTCTATGTTGGGAGTTGAAAATCGCGGCACTTAGTTGCTTCTCATATAGTCGTCATTGGGATCATCTCTAGTGTTCTTTGCTGACATCAACTTACTCGATCACCCACATCGGTCTTTTTTTTCATTCAGCTGTTTTGACGACCAAAAAAATGGTTCAAATGGGTTTGAGCACTATGGGACTTAACTTCTGAGGTCATCAGTCCCCTAGAACTAAGAACTACTTAAACCTAACTAACCTAAGGACATCATACACATCCATGCCCGAGGCAGGATTCGAATCTGCGACCGAAGCGATCGCGCGGTTCTAGACTGTAGCCCCTTCCGGTTTTGACCACCACTTAGTGTCCTTGACTTCCTTCTCTTTTTTCCTGTGGCTTTATTATTATTGTTGTTATTTAGATCTCTCTTCGAAAGCTTCTTTCGAATTTGCAAGCATGGAGTTTATTTCATTGGCTACATTAGACATCTTATCATGTACAGCAGCTTCTGTACACATTCAAGGTATTCTGATGCGTTTGTTCCACTAGCTCATCTACCCTTCATTCTATCTCACCCTGTTTAATTTTATGAAAACCCTTCAGAACAGCTCTAATTAGTCGCTCAGTTAATTTCCAAACTCTTCCTTGTTCTGCGTGTTTATTAACTCTTCTCACTTACTGTTGAAAAGTACATCGTGTTTGTCCGTATCATAATGCAGAACCGTTAATAGTTTTTCGATCTTCGCCCACGTAGTTAGCGGCACGCCTCCCTGACTAATGTTCTGTTTGTATACTATCTGTATATCTGGTTTTTCTCGGTCTTACACGCCAACGTCTCCTTTACCTTCGTAATGTTGAATCCCACCACCCTGTCAGACCGGACCAGTGATCACAACTATCTACTGTCATACGAATTTCTCCTCAAAGCTACTAATAAACGACATCGACCAGTTACTACATTGACCTAACATCATGTCAAATCACTTCCATAATGTCATCACAAGCGTCCCAGTTTAGGTGCAATATACATACCAACTCTTCTCTCTCACCCCCCCCCCCTCCAGCCCCCCACCACCGCCGGCTGCAACCCAAAAGAGCAACATAACAACATAACTTTTAATAAACGCCGGTCGACCTTTATGATTCTGGCAGAGTTCCTTTCCTTCACCTTTCCAGTGTCATCTCAGATATCCGTGTCGTTCCTTTTCCCAACTCTGTCCCAAACTGGAACAAGAACATGTCTGCCTCCGACGGGTAGTCACCATAGTCTCTTGTGGTTACAGAAGACAGCACTTCCGTTCACCATGGTGTCGAAACACGGGGTGCGCGTCAGTAAAGAGACGCTATTCGGCAACAAATCTGACACTATCAGCAATGATCATTCTTATGGCAAACGTATTTACTTCTGAACGCATCCTCGGGTAATGGTACTCATCTACCAAACACATTCCCGTTGGCATATGCCCCTAAGAAGAAGGCGTTTCTCATAACTATAATTGACGGATGATCGCATCAGACATGTGGTGAGTGTAGCTTGCAATATCGCACTCTGGTAAGAATAATGACACAGCTAAAAATTGTAATACATGAAAAATATAAATTTATAGAATTCTGAGTAATTTATATTGAAATAGTATAAGCGTCTTTCATATTTCAAATAAGAAATTTTGCCAGTAAATTCCATTATAGTCTCCACAACACTGACACGGACACGTAATTCTGTTCTCATCAATGTTACATGTCATCTGATAATTTTTAGTTAATTTTTTGAGTTATGTCATTTTTCTTTATTTGCTAAGAACATTTTTGTTTTTGTTATGATCCTTCATTTAATACTTCTGCCACTTTTCCATTCCAAATATATATATATATATATATATATATATATATATATATATATATATATATATATATATATATATACTTACTGTAATACAATACATTTTAATCTCCGTCAGGAAAAATTAGTATTGAAGTCAAAATTAAAAATGAAAAAAAGTTGAAAGTATTATATTAGAAAAATATATTCTGTAAAATTGCAATAAACAAAAATTAATAAAATTTAATAAGGAATATCAATTAGGCACAATTTACGAAAATACAGAACCGTAAATGGGCTTACGCTTTCCGCAAGGAAAAGCGATTCAATACGAAATAACCATGTCTTTTGTACGCTGCCACCAACGAAAGTTCCTAATATTTTCAGTAACAGTAAGTGTTAAAACACCGTCTTATCCTTCCGACATGCATGGATGTCTGAAGGACATTGTAATACAAGATGCAGATACGGCATAAACATTGACATTGTAATAATCAATGATTTGAACAATAACATTTAACTTACCTTTTACGAGTATATGAAAAGTTTCACAAAGAATGTCCCGATCTTCTGGAATGCACAGCTCCCAGTAGCTTGTGCCCATTTTCTTGTCGTGGCGTTACATATACAAACAGAATTACAAATGTTAAACATAATCAGTGTATACATCGGGCAGAGGTAATATAAAAATAATAGACTGCCATCTCCGTTTGTTTCACACGAAGTTAGTGTGGTTACCCAAACCCTAAATGGAATTCATTTCAGATCTTATTTCCACAACTACATACAGCAAATTAATGTGAAGTATATACAGATAGTTATTTATCTGCAACGGCATCTTCTCCTTCAATCAATGCCCGCTTTCTTCACCACCATGCTACGCATGTTTGTATTATTCTTGCAACTGTTCAGTCTGGATCACTATTTACTGAATCATATCCCCCACTCCCTTCCCAGTTATTACAATTATCTGTATCTCTCGTGGTGATCAAGTGCGACAACTTTATAGTTCAGATTTAAGCATGTAGGTAGGATCTGCATGCCACTGTGGGCTGTAGCGGACAGCCCACCCAAGGTAGTTAGCGTGTGGCCAGCCGCTGTCGGTGTTTACAGCGGATTAACCGCTGCTGGTCCACTGTGTTCGCTCTCCGATATGCCGGACCTCAGGTGTTCGGCTGCAGTGACCGCTGTAATCCTCCTAAACCAGTGCTCCTAACTAATGCTGACTTGTATGAATCAGAGCAAAGCTCTTTAGCCTCGCACCTTTCACCTGTACAGTGGGATAACTGCGCCCCGAATGCATTTCTCGATGCCGGTACCTCGTTTGTAAGCACGGCTTGGCAATATCGAGATGTAGCAGACGCGGCGTATTCGATCTATAAAGTACAGTAGCCTCATGTTTCTTAATGCTCGTGTCCGCTGTTCATTAAATACCTTAATACATTGCTTACCTGGAGTCATCAGTCTCTGAATTAAAAACGGTATTAATTGAGTCATAGTCTTTTATTAACAACGCGTGTCACCTTCGGGAGGCATCTTCAGAATATGCATGTTTTTATTAAGTCATGCAATCTCTGTCTTCCTCCTGTTTTTGCTCTCCACAGCTCACTCTAGTACCCTGGAAGTCATGCCCTGATGTCTTAATATATGCCCTATCATCCTATCCCCCTTTCCTTATATTTCTTTCCGATTCTGCGCAGAACCTCCTCATTTATTACCTTATCAGTCCACCTAATTTTCAACGTTCGTCTGTAGCACCACATCTCAAATGCTTTCGATTCTCCGTTTTCCCACAGTCCATCATTATCTATAGGGATAGAAAAATAATAAAAAATTAGGACATGGTCTTAGATTGCTCGAGTCTAAATGTGAATCACGAATTTTTATTGATCTTAAAATTTTCCTTTTACAACATATTTAAAAACCACAACACGGCTCTGTGCTGGACTGAAACGCGAGTCATATCAGATGAACCCACAGAATCCTAGTCAAAAGCAATAATATGACATCAGGTTACCATTCAGGAGAATTACATGATATCCTGAATGGAATGCACAGTTAAATGAGTACAGAGTATGGACTGAGAGTAAATCGAAGAAAGACGAAAGTACTGCGAAGTAGTAGAAATGAGAACAGCCAGAAACTTAACACCCGAATTGATGGTCGCGAAGTAGATGAAGTTACGGAATTCTGCTACCTAGGCAGCAAAATAACCAATGGTGGACGGAGCAAGGAGGACAAGAGAGCCAGATTAACACTGGCAAAAAGGACATTCCTGGCCAAGAGAAGTCTACTAGTATTAAACATATGAAGAAATTCCTGAGAAAGTACGTTAGGATCACAGTATTGTATGGTAGTGAAACATGGAGTGTGGGAAAACCGGAACAGAAGTGAATCTAAGCGTTTGAGATGTGGTGATACAGACGAATTTTGAAAATTAGTTGGACTGCTACGGTAAGAAATGAGGAGGTTCTGCACAGAATGGGAGAGGAAAGGAATATGTGGGAAACACTGACAAGAAGGGACAGGATGATAGGACATAGGTTAAGACACCAGGGACTGATTTCCAGAGATTGGAACACATCTAGCAAATAATTGAGGACATAGATTGCAAGTGCTACTCTCGGATGAAGAGATTGACACAGCAGAGGAATAGTCGTACCAGCAGGCCAGAATGGTGCAAAGATAGGATCACATTCACTGGTAAGTGTACTCATTGAAACATAATATGTGGAGCTGCCGCAGGCTAGGAATGAAATGAGGCTTGTATATAATGAGGATGCACATAGGTGGCGCTCAAAGCAGTTATGTGTCAGTCATCATATTTAATGCTTAGAAAACAAATCTCAATATGATTTATTCACTATAAGGAAATTAAGAAGTTACAGCTAATCAGAGCATATCTGATTTGACATGTGCTTCAGTCTACCACAGAGTCGTTTTACGGTTTTTGGTATATTGTAAAAGAGAAAAAGTCTGTGCTGGTTAATCTGATTCGATGCGTACTGCAGTCTAGCACAGAGTCGTTTTACGGTTTTCAATGCGTTCTTAAAGACAAATTTTAAGTTTAGTACCAAATCCTTATCCACATTTAGGATCATGCTACCTAGGACCGTACCCTAAATTTTGTTTATTTTCTTATCACTATACATAACCTGAAGATGCCCCACAAAGGAGAAACGCTTTGTAAACAAAAGCATTATTTGCAACCAAGATTGCTTTTAATTCAAATATTCTACTTATGGTTTCTGTACCAGAGCACCTGATGGAGTGGAAAATATTTCATCACCCTTTCTCTGGAGCTGTTCCAAGATATGTATATATGGTGTTCCGCATGTTTTCCAAGTTCTTACATTTTGCACGTTTCAGTATACTATGGATGTAAAAATTGTCCTACGTCGGCACCTGTCCTTCGTAACAGAGCACGAATTGATGTATACCGTCATCTCTCGTAATAAACTGTAGTGTAACAATTCCATTGTTAAGGCGACTATACGGGCACTTGCCGGAAGGCAATCTATCGGAAAAAAGTTCTTGCAGACAGTATCTCTGTAACTTTAAGAGCAGAAACAAATACTTCCTGAGACTGTTATCGTGAACGGATGGCAGGCTATCTTTCTGCTGAAGTTCATTTGTCATTTCTTGGCCTCAGTTTTCCTCTGAACTTAGTGCTCTGTATGTGATACCATAAGATACTAAACTTACAATTGCTTTCTGCATCACCCAAAGAGGAAAGACGTGCCCCTTACTCTTTTGTTTCAATTTTTTAATCGCTGAAATAATATTTACTAAACAATCTTGTGAAACTGATGGTGTACTTCCGAGCAAGATTTCCAGAAGGCTTTCGACACCGTTCCTCACAAGCTTCTTGTAACGAAACTGCGTGCCTACGGAATATCGCCTCAATTGTGCGACTGGATTCGTGATTGCCTGTCAGAAAGGTCACAGTTCGTAGTAACAGACGGAAAGTGATCGAGTAAAACAGAAGTAATATCCTGTGTTCCCCAATTAAGTGTTATAGGCACTCTATTTTTCCTCATCTATATTAACGACATAGGACATATGAGTAGGCTTCTTAGATTGTTTGCTGATAATGCTGTCGGGGACTGATGACCTCAGATGTTAAGTCCCAAAGTGCTCAGAGCCATTTGAACCATTTTTGATAATGCTGTCATTTACGTTGGCGTTTTTCGTTGCGACGGGATTTCCTCATGAAATTCAATCACCAGTTTTTTCCTCCGATTGCGAAAACATTCTGTTGGCACCCACCTACATGGGGAGAAATGGTCATCCCGATAAAATAAGAGAAATCGGGGCTCGAACAGAAAAATTTAAGTGCTCGTTTTTCCCGCTCGCCTTTTGAGAGTGGAACGGTAGAGAGATAGCTCGAAGGTGGTTGATTGAACCCTCTGCCAGGCACTTTACAGTGAATAGCATAGCAATCACGTAGATGTAGATTTTCCGTTCTTAATGTATCAAGAATACATCCATAGCCTATTCTTATTTCATACGGACCAGTGAACTGACTCCAAAATGGTTCTAAGCATTATGGGACTTAACATCTGGGGTCATCAGTCCCCTAGACTACTTAAACGTAACTAACCTAAGGACATCACACACATCCATGCCCAAGGCAGGATTCGGACCTGCGACGGTAGCATCAGCGCGGTTCTAGGCTGAAGCACCTAGAACCACTCAGCCACAGCGGCCGCCGAACTGACTCCATAAGTTTAGTTGTTTCATCAGTGGTTACAGTAACGTCTTAGTCTTCATGTGTGTGTTTCTCGAAGTTTTCGTTTTAGTAATCTGTTGTAGCTAAGACACACACAGTCCACTCCCATTAAGGTGACCACAGCCTGTGTTCGACCTCAGCGTGCAATAACAACTTACAGAAGGCCGGTGGCAGCGTTACCAGCGGAAGGAGTATAAAGCGTGTCACGGGGAAGCGGTAGACACTGCGGTCGTTGTAATGCGGGAACGGAGCGCTTTATCTAACGTCTAAAAGCGCACGATCACTGGGTTTCGGATCAGGGTGGAAGCATTTCCAAAACGGCTAAGTTTGTAAAATGTTTGCGTGTCACCATGGTGAAAGTATACAGGGTGGTCCATTGATCGTGACCGGGCGAAATATCTCTCGAAATAAGCGTCAAACGAAAAAACTACAAAGAACGAAACTTTTCTAGCTTGAAGGGGGAAACCAGATGGCGGTATGGCTGGCCCGCTAGATGGCGCTGCCATAGGTCAAACGGATATAAACTGCGGTTTTTTTAAAATAGGAACCCCTATTTTTATTACATATTCGTGTAGTACGTCAAGAAATATGAATGTTTTAGTTGGACCACTTTTTCGCTTTGTGATAGATGGCGCTGTAATAGTCCCAAACATATGGCTCACAATTTTATACG